>NC_048303.1:79066105-79110731 GCF_013100865.1 Trachemys scripta elegans
AGGACCCACTGTTGGCTTTGATTTAGCTGCCAATCTGATTACTTTGGATTTGGGAAGCAGGCTATTTAGGTTGCTGAATCAGGGCCTTTCACTGAAATTCCTTTTCCAACATCTTCAGCCCCTGGCAACCAATTGCAAACTGGGCTTGGCAAACCTGTAAAGGGCGGTGAACAGTCCACAAAAGATGCAGTTAGTACTACATGATCAGTACACTGCTTTTATAGTTACAGAAGATTAGGAGCTCTACTTTTTCTGTGACAGTTGTCATTTCACATAAAAATACAAAAGAGGGAAAATGTCTTTTTGTTTCAGTTGTTTGGTGCCAGATGCATTACATACAGTTCTTAGAACACACACAACACACTGTGAAGTTATCTAAACAATTATTTAAATGTAAAAGTTGATTTTTTGACTCCTTAGGGAAAGTATATTTTAACGTGATCTCAAGCTAAATTGACAGCAATAGGAGCTTTCACTATTAAAATGTTAGAATTTGAGACAGCCTTTCTACATCTGCTCTAACTTCAACAAGAGCTAACCAGCAAATTCACATGATAAAGGAATGTTGAACCTAAGAGAAATGCCAACCTTACAACTAACTAAACCTCAAGTTGGCACAACACACATCTAAATAAGAAGCCATTTTACAAGGGTCAGGGTTCAGATACCCTGACCCTTGTAAAATGGCTTCTTATTTAGATGTGTGTTGTGCCAACTTGAGGTTTAGTTAGTTGTAAGGCTGGCATTTCTCTTAGGTTCAACATTCCTTTATCATGTGAATTTGCTGGTTAGCTCTTGTTGAAGTTAGAGCAGATGTAGAAAGGCTGGCTCAAATTCTAACATTTTAATAGTGAAAGCTCCTATTGCTGTCAATTTAGCTTGAGATCACGTTAAAATATACTTTCCCTAAGGAGTCAAAAAATCAACTTTTACATTTAAATAATTGTTTAGATAACTTCACAGTGTGTTGTGTGTGTTCTAAGAACTGTATGTAATGCATCTGGCACCAAACAACTGAAACAAAAAGACATTTTCCCTCTTTTGTATTTTTATGTGAAATGACAACTGTCACAGAAAAAGTAGAGCTCCTAATCTTCTGTAACTATAAAAGCAGTGTACTGATCATGTAGTACTAACTGCATCTTTTGTGGACTGTTCACCGCCCTTTACAGGTTTGCCAAGCCCAGTTTGCAATTGGTTGCCAGGGGCTGAAGATGTTGGAAAAGGAATTTCAGTGAAAGGCCCTGATTCAGCAACCTAAATAGCCTGCTTCCCAAATCCAAAGTAATCAGATTGGCAGCTAAATCAAAGCCAACAGTGGGTCCTTTGTTTGGGGAGTTCTAGAGGTTAGTGATTGACAGAAGGTCAACAAAGTTTTATAAAGAAAAGAACAGAATATTAGGGGGTATTAAACTGAAGGGTTTTTTTTTCTTTTGGGAGTTTTATATTATTGAAATGAAGTTAGAACCTAAGTCAAAGGTTGACATACTGAGTGGTAAAGGGGGTGTGTTACTGTTTTAAATCTAGAAAATAATTTCAGCTCCTGGATTAGTATATATTGATAAGTGGAAGGACTGGACAGAACTAAGATTTAAGGTTTGCTCCTGAACTATAATTTAAAAATAATTCTTTTAAAATATAAAAATTGTTAGTATTTAAGCAGTGGGAGTTTACATGTAATCTGTTTGGGTGTGTTTTTTTTTTTTTTTTTGGTATGGCTGATAAATATGCCATGTAATATTTTAATAGGATTACATCATTAAACATTATCAACTCTATTTATTACAACTTATTTGCATATACTGAGATCCCTGAACTAAAGAAATAGTTAAATTCTGAAATCATTATTTGGCTATTACTTTACCAGTAGCATATGCCATGTGCTTAGACTTTTTGTTCAACTGAGAAATCACCAATTCTGTGTTGGTACTTGTGCTAGGGTAATCTTGCCTCTGCCTTACAGGATGTTTATTTCTGTGCCAATTCATGAGAAGGAGTCCCAAGAATTTTTATAAAAGGCAGCTTGAACTGTCTACTCCCCAAATCCCTATCAAGTTGGCCACTTTGCCTCATGTTCTATGACAAAAGAGTACATTCTGAAAGGGTTGGAATTGACAGAGGAAGGGATAATGCCATTCTTAGTGTTGAGGGTTGGTTTTTATATCCAAATTGGGCAAGGACAGTGATTTTTACACTACTGTTTTTCTTTCTGAAATTTGCAATGATGGTTACATTCTTGCAAAGTATGTGCAAAAACACAGGCTGTTCTCTTATGTTTCCTTTTATTGACTAATGAATAGATTTTTAAAAAAAATAAAATCTTCCTAACTAGCTTAAGGCATACAAGCTCTTATGGAACTAAGAGATTTCTTATCTATGCAACCAACAAATGTAGCACACACAATGAACTAACCAAACCACTAGAATCTAGTGATGAGACTTACTGCTCTTTCAGATTTTATCAGTATACTTTAATTGCTTAGTACCAAAAGGTTGGGAGTTCAGTTCACACACCTGTCTCTGTAGTCTTACTCTTTATGACCAATGTATAATTCAACCAATCCAAAGAGAGAGCAGTACTATCCGATGGTGCTATCTTTCAGATAAAGCATTAAAGATGAAATTATGTCAATCTCTTTCTTCTGTTTGTGGTTTTCTGAGGATCTGTTCTGTTGGCCTGAGAGATTAATGGCTCCTTTTTCTGTCGGTCAGCATTTTCAAAGGGGACTATTGACACTCTGGTTACTGAGTGCTCCACAGTAGCCGTGGTGGTTTGTCTGACTTCAGTTAACTATATATTTACATACCAGCATGCTACTCAGCTAACATTTTAGCAATGGGAGTTGATACTATCACAGCTAGGCTTCATATCATGAGCATTTCTCTCCAAGTCAATTATTTAATAATAGCTGTTTGCATACAGTTAACGTGATGGCAGTTCATCCTCCATCTGTTCTTTCATATCTGTAATCCTGGTTGCTCACTTGCGTATTCATCCTTTGCTCGTTGACGTACTTAAGTTTTGATGCGGACACAGTGGCAAAACGAGGACAGACACATTCATGGAATAAACAGCAGGTCACAATTTTTAATATATTTTAACACAGTGGAGGGGCACTACCTGTCCATCACCCATACTCTTTTATAGCAACTATTTAAATAGGTTACAGTGCGGGGGTTACATGCGCCTTACCATATAACCCGTAACTCGGGGTTGGTTCTCCTCAGCCTACCTACCAGGATTTAACTCACTCTGAGTCCTGGCATCCTCCTCCCTGCGAGGGGAACCTTGGCCCACGAGGGCCATAAGGTCTTACTTTATCCCATGAGCCCCAGGCCCATCACCAAAATATTTTACCTCTGGGAACCATTCATTTTTCTTTTAATGCACTGGAAATCAGCTGCAAGTTGTGATGAATTAATAACTCAACCTGAATACCTCAGTTAGGTACTAAATGCATTCCTGCTTAACCCTCTGTGGCTTGTAGATACTGTGAGAAAGGCAAAACACTCCATGGTCCTCTGTCAAATTCCTTCCTGACCCCCAAATGGGCAATGGGCTAGACCGCAGCATCTGTCAGGTTGGCTTCCCATTCCTAGGTCAGTATGGGTAGAGTAGGGCTGCTGGAATGGATCTGAAAGCGGCTCCACATGGCCCCTGTACTAGGTTAAATCCTAGGAGCTGGAGCATGCTGGCCAATCAGCACTTGTCCCCCCAGCTGGCCAATGGGGGATCAAGACTCCCGTCAGGGAGGGAGGAGCTACCTGGTATCCCTCAGTGAGTATCTTCCTTCCTTACTGCTGGGGGCTTTTCCCTCTTCCATGCCAGCCCCATCGAGTCTTCCACCCATTGAAGTGAATGAGTGGCATTTTTTGGTAAGGTTGAGCAACACTGCTGGAACTCTACACTACATGAAGTCTGGTGTTTTTGTCACATCTGAAATTAATGTAATAATATGCAGTTAGGTCTTATCTACCAACAGCTATCTACTTGTAAAGACACTGTAGCACAAACATAAAAGTCATGCATCTGAAAAGATCCAGTAGGTCTGCTCCTCTATCGCTACCAATTAAAGTATTCAGTAGCGTGGCAGCCACCCAGTTCACAGATTCTCCCCCCAGTTGTAATAGCAGGAATATCTAAACCATGGCCTTAAATGCATAATATTTTAAATTCTGTTTACAATATGAGGAACAGCTTGATCCTTTAAGTTTTAAAACCTTTTATTTTCCAGACTCCCAAGCAAATTAATGTTTAGGAACACTGATACGATATATCATTATCACTGTTACTTTTATTTTTATTTGTAATTATTATTCATATGCTTAGTAATAAATATACTGTGCACTCTGCAAGAAATCAGTGAAGATCTTAACTGCCTCAAGGAATTTACGGTCTAGAATGGTCAAACAGAAGGCCCTGGAAGGAAGTAAACTGGAGGCTTTTTGTTCAGTTCATGTGTGAATGATGGTGTGAAAAATGCATGGGAAGAAAGGGAAAAATGGAAGAGTAGCAAAAGAGGAAGGGGCAAATGGGACATTGGAGCTGGGATTTAGACACAACAGAATGGGGAAGGGATGCAGTGGCACACAAGGTCTGAGATGTAGGCTGAAGAAGAGATGTGTGAGGTCTCGAAAGGACTACCAGCAGTGTAGACTTGATGCAGAGATCACCAGGAAGCTGGCTTCCTCTGCCATAGCAATCCAGGGAGTGAATGGGTGGGGGATACATAAGGATCATTATCTGTTTTAGCTCAGCACTGTGAGTCCAGTTCTAGCAGAAGAGAATGTATTAAGACAACAGGAATGTAAAATTATGAAGAATTGAGAGAAGCAGTCAACAGGAATGGAGAAGCGGGTGCATGAACTCTTCCTCTGAGCGGCTCTCGGCACTTTTGAATCTGTGGTTCTCTCATATTGTTTAATTTAAAGGGAAAAGCTTTCCATGTGCAAAATGACTTATTGGCAGGTCTGACCCAGAGGCATGTACAATGTAAAATCTTTGGAATATTTCATTTTGAACACAGCTCTGCGTTGCTTTAACTCTTAGTTCAGAAATGTCAGAGATAGAATTAGGGCTGTCAATTAACATACTCTTAAACAATAGTAGAATACCAATTTAAATTTATTATAAATATTTTGGATGTTTTTCTACATTTTCAAATATATTGCTTTCAATTACAACAGAATACAAAGTGTACAGTGCTCACTTTATATTACTATTTTTGATTAAAATATTTGCACTGTAAAAAACAAAAGAAATAGTATTTTTCATCTCACCTCATGTGAGTACTGTAGTGAAATCTCTTTATCGTGAAAAAGCAACTTACAAATGTAGAATTATTTTTTTACATAACTGCACTAAAAAACAAAACAATGTAAAACTTTGGAGCCTACAAGTCCACTCAGTCCTACTTGTTCAGCCAGTAGCTAAGGCAAACAAGTTTGTTTACATTTACAAGAGATAATACTGCCCATTTCTGATTTACAATGTTACGTGAAAGTGAGAACAGGCGTTCGCAGGCACTGTTGTAGCTGGCCTTGCAAGGTATTCATGTATCAGATATGTTAGACATTCATATGCCTCTTCATGCTTTGACTTCTAGACTAAAGTTTTACATTGTTTTGTTTTTTGAGTGCAGTTGTGTTAAAAAAAAGTCTACATTTGTAAGTTTCACTTTCATGATAGAGGTTGCACTGCAGTGCTTTTATGAGGTGAACTGAAAAATACTATTTTCGTTTTTTACAGTGTAAATATTTGTAATAAAGAATAATAATTTCTCCCTCCCATCCTCTGCACTGTCCTCCCTTCCACTATGAGGCACTGTACACTTTGTATTCTATGTTGTAATTGCAATCAACATATTTGAAAATGTAGAAAAACATCCAAAAATATTTATAATAAATTTAAATTGGTATTCTGTTATTAGCAGTGTGATTAAAACAGTGATTAATTGTGACTATTTTTATCTTGCGATTAATTGTGATTGTTTTAATCGCTTGACAGCCCTAGTTAAAATTAAGCGTTCATAATAAATATGGTTTAAAAAAGAAGACTTTCAGATTAGAATATTTAAAAGATAAAATGTTTCTTTCATTAAAGCGACAGTTGAAAATGGCAGATCTGTTTTGGACTTACAATTTACAGCCCACGCAGGATTTTTCAGTTTTAACATTGCTTAGTCATGGAGACTTTGCTGGTATAGACTGTCTGTAGTTTGTAATTATTTTCTGATAAGGCACATCTGGAGACAAATGTTTTTGCCAGACATAAACATACCAAGCACAAGGAGGAATTACATAAAACTATTATTAAAGCATTTTAAAATCAGCAGATGCTTTTGTCTTGTTCCATTCTAATGTAAGAGTTAAAAAAACATCAACTAGGGATGTGGGTGTGGGAAGAGAGAGACTGCTGTGCTCTCTCTCTCTATAGGCTTCTCATGTTTGTCCCTTTTGAGAATCTCACTTAACTGATAAACAAATGGAAAACACAGGAAATAAAGTTGAGCATAGATCAATAACATAAAAGAAAATAGTCAAGGACACTTAAATCATTGCATGGGCATTGAAAATTACATAGAGGAGTGTGAGTGTAGGGAATCATGTATCATAACTGAGCCTGTCCAGTTTTATAAATAAAATTTTGTCCTGTTCTTTTGTAATTCCCAGTGTACTCTGATCACTTGAAGTCATCAGTTGAGAGCATAACGTTGAGAGTAGGCTGGGTTTATGCACATGTTACTCAAAGACCGCCTCATCAGGATTGTTACACTCTGCCTTCCCCTCCAACTCTTGGTATGAGACCTTGGCTTTGGCTTCACTGCGCCAAAAAAAAAGGGGGAGGCGTGTATTTTTACAGCAGAATAATTAGCATACATCAGCTGTCCCACTGCAAAAATCCTAGTGGAGACAAGGCAGTGTAATTTTACCTAAGTAGCTAGGTGAAATGAACCACAGGAGAGAGTATAGGTTTATGAAGTACTTTGGCTTGGATCCACAAAGGGACTTGGGCACAGTGAAAGACAGTGGAATCCTCAAAGCCTGAGTTAGGTGCCTCGGCTCCCGATACAATGTGTGGGGAGAGAGAGGTGCTTGAGAATGGGAGCCATAACAGCCAGCACGCTATCCAATGGGAGATGCCAGTGAGGGGTATTCCCAAGCCCCACCCCCTCACGGAGTTCAATGCCCAACATCTGAGCTGCAGGGAGGCGCCTATCTCTGCTTGAGCTGGGAACCTCTCTGGTGGAGTTAGTGGCGGAGCCGTTTCTTGCGAGAAGTAGTTTTAGTGAAAGCAGCCCTATAACTGTATCTCTTATAAATCCACCTTCTCCCTGTTGCTGAAAGAATGTTCTAAAACAAAAAAGCTGTAAAAAACCTGCAACAGTAGTCATAATTTTTGCAAAAACCGTACAAATAAAAGCCTGTGGATGCTGTCCCTACTGCTCTTCAGGAGCAGCCAACTAACAGTTTCCAGTGCTGTGCTGTGATATTGTATACTGGTGCGTAAACAAAAAGTTGAACAAAAAGATACTAATTTCAACACCATTAGGAATACTGGGATGGGGAGAAGAGAGTTCAGTGTGCTGGTTTGACCTAGAGTAAATGGTGGATTCTCTGTAACTGGAAGTCTTTAAATCAAGATTTCAGGACTTCAGTAACTAAGCCAGAGGTTATGGGTTTATTTCAGAAGAGGGCAGGTTTGTGGCTTGTGATGTGCAGGAGGTCAGACTAGATGATCATGATAGTCCCTTCTGGCCTTAAAGTCTATGAGTGTGCACTAACGGTAAAATGATAGAACTGGCTGGAGAAAATATTAGATGTTCAAGCCCCCAGTTCTAAGAGACTTTTACAAATAGCAAATAATGTGTAATTATAAAACACTCTGATTTTAATTCTTTTGCTGGCTTTCAATGACTTGGTCGATGGTCAGATCATCATTCAAACGGTGGTGTTGGGGTTGGGAAGCACAAGGCATCGGGGTGGGTCTGACTGTGAAAATAGAATTTAAATCAATGTAATATATTCTCAAAAGTAAATCTTATGCCATGTTTTGCTTGAGAATGTCAGAGTTCCACTACTGATTAATCTGATATGACAAAGGAGGTTTGCAGAAAGTATTTGAATTTTATTTTTTGTGTGGATAGAACTGTAACACACTTTTTAATGCTGTCTCTGTGTAAAGCACAATACCTTCAATTTGTTTGTGCTGGATACATTTTTTAGTCAATAAGGGCTAATTCCTGATCCCCTTGAAGTCAAAGGGAATTTTGCCACTTCAGTGGGACCAGGTTTTGTCCCCAGGTGAATTTAAATACCCAACATCTTAATTCTGCTTAAGAAGAGAAAGATCAACTCAATCTCAACTGGCTTAAAATTTTAATGGTTTATTTTTCACTTAGGTGAAATGGAGATACCAGATTCCAATGATCCTCTGAGTCAAGTGGATGGACATGACAGGCAAATTCCAACACCTAAAGGTAAAAATAAGAATGATTTCAATTATTATTATTTTTTTTTAGTAAAAGTGTATTTTTAAATGTACTATGCAAAGGAGTCATTTTTGTTATGTACTTCCTTTATTTACCCAGGCATCAATATGTTGTGAGAAAGATAGGGCATGCCTACACAAACACTTACTGCCTGACAAGCCAGGGTGTAAATCTACAGCACGCCAGCATGCTGTGCGCTAACTGTCTGTGTGGACCCTACTGGTGTGCACTAAAAGTTCCGTAGTGTGCATAGATATACTGCTGTATCACAGGGTTTGCGTAGACATGCCCCTGTTGTGTCCCAAATGTGACTTAATATTGGTATGGAAAATACCCTCACCAGTGATCTCATCAAGATTCCAGGAGTCGCATGATTAATTTTTGTTTAAACTTTCCTTCAGAAACGTGCTGGGTAATTTGATGACTGAACCACAAAAAAACACAAAACCAAAAAAGTAGTTTCTCTTACATACTCAGTAAAACCATATCATTATGTTACTTAATAGACAGCATAAAAAGTGACATACCTATGAGATGCTACATTCCAGTTTGGATACAATCTCAGGAAATGCATGTTTGCATTACTTACCTGTATTTTGACATGACTGTTTTTGGTAATGTTTTCCTGCCAGCTCCCTTACCACATACAATACTAAAGCAAGGTCACAGTGGGGAAAGGAATATAGTGAAAAAACCCCAGAACTACCACTATATAAAGAATGCTATAAACAATAAAAATACTATTAATTGACTAGAATAATGGTCAAGATGTAGTATCATTAAACACCATACTACTGATAATATTACAGACCAAGGATTTGAGGAGGAGATGGGGACAGAATCATATGGCCCTTTTGAAATTATTGCATCTTGGGGACTAACAAGCATATTTGTCAGCAAAGCTGCTATTTATCTCTTCTTTTTTTCTCTTGTTGGGGGAGAGTATTATTTCATATTGTGTGTTGAGTTAATTTTCTTTTTGTGCAATAATACCCTCTCTCTCTCTCTCTCTCTCTCTCTCTCTCTCGCCTCTCCCCCTCCTCCTTGCTGTGGCAAGGTTTTCTTTCCCAGTGGTTGGATTTTCTTGGTCATATTCTGTACAGTTATCATAGTTAGTGTACATAGTTCTTAGACTTAGTGTATATAGTAGTTGTCTCTGTCATCAAGGGACTGTTCGCCCCAGGGGCTGGACATGCCCTGTTCCCCAGGCTTCAAGCCATGTGCCTCTTGCAGCAAGCTGATGCTGTACACTAGCTGTCTAAAGTGGCTGGGGAGTCTCATGTCAAAGAAAAGGGCCAGATCTGTAGGACTTCAGACCCCATACCAGAAAAGACAGGGACATTCAAATGAAAGCCATTCTTATGGAGACGGCCCTCAGACCAGCCTGAGAACCAAGCCTCTCCGAATTGGCACCAAGCACTCCTCCAGCACCATTCTCCTTCCCCAGTGCTGAAGAGAGACAAGCGGGGAGGAGCTGGCATAGTGAGACCTGCATTGGGCCACTTGTCCTCCCCCGAGCTACTGATGGCTCCAGACTCCACCTAGAGTGCTCACCACAGAATCCCAGGAGCAGGCATGGAGCCAGATGGTTCCTGGCCTCCTTGGCACCGGAGGTTTTTCAGGCGGTGAAGGATCTGCTGTCCCTCCTGATCCCACTGACTCCTGAGGACCCCTGCCAGCTAGGGCAACCAGGGTCAGAAGGGAAGAAGTCCGTCAAGCTCCGTCTCAGTACGAGGCACTGTCCAGAGGCAAGCCCTCCATGGTACCAATGCATTGGTCACCGTCCTGACACCGGTCCTCAGTCTGTCAGCACTGCCCAGTGGTGAAAGCAGGTACTGCACCGCCATGGTCTACAAGGGAAGAATCCTCTTAGGAGTCTGAAGGGGGACTCTTTCGCTCCGTCCAAGACCCGTCGATACCCAGCCTCCAGATTTCGGTGCCGGCACCTAGCCACCAGGCCACTACTGGCCGATGCACTAGCAGTACTAGAACTCTAGGGGGTTCCTCTGATATCAGGGCCCCCTTCCCACCACTCAGATTTGGTGGTGTCGGAAAGGCATGCCACTATCTCATCCACCCGGTATCGGACTCCAACATCGATCCCGGTGCCAATGTTTAGTAGGTGGTTGCAATGGATGTAGTGGAAGCAGAGGAAGAGGAGGGAGCCTCTCCTCCAACACAGGCCTCCTCCTCCTCATCCCTGGATGAGGCATTTTCAGGCCCTAGTACCCTGCTCGTCAAGACAACTTAAGGGCCCACCAGGACCTCCTGAAAAGGTTTGTGGAGAACTTGGGTCTGGAGGTGGAAGAGCTTAAGGAGTTCACGCAAAGCCTGATGGACATACTGGCTGCCGCTCCTCCCTCCAGCATGGCCTTAGCCATAAATGAGGTAGTGTTGGGGCCCATTAAGACACTGTGGCAGACCTCTTCTTCTCTGCCCCCCACCTCAAAGAAGGCAGAGAAGAAATACTACCTCCCAGCAAGCAGGTTTGACTTCCTTTACTTGCACTTCCCCCGGGATCCCTGGTAGTGTCAGCGGTGAATGAACAGGATAGACACCACATGCATCTGACAGAGTGGGTATTCACCCACGAAGGCTTACGCTCCAATATATCTGTTAGTCTATAAGGTGCCACATGACTCTGTCGCTTTTTAGGATAGACAGGGGCAGTCAAGTGCTACTCCCAAAAATAAAGATACTAAGAGACTTGACTTCTTTGGACAGAAGGTTTATTCAATGGGCAGTTTCCAACTATGTATCTCCAACCAGTAGGCTCTACTGGGGAGGTACAATTTTAATCTGTGGGACTTGCTGTCCAAATGTAAAGACTCCCTCCAACAGGAATTGAGGCAGAAATTTGTTGCTATCTTGGAGGAGGGCAAGACTATGGCCAGAACTTCCCTTTAGGCGGCTCTGGATGTGGCCGACTCAGCAGCCAGGACAGTGGCTTCAACTGTCGCCATGAGGCACTGTTCGTGGCTTCTATTCTCTGGCCTTCCTCATGGGTTTTAGCAGACTGTCCAGGACTTCCCCTTTGAAGGCTCCTCCCTGGTTTCTGAGCAGCCAGACTTGAAGGTCCACAGCCTCAAGGACTCAAGAACTACACTTCGATCCTTAGGCCTTTATAAGCTACCAGCCTCCAGGAAGCTCTTTAGGCCCCAGTAGCCTTCCAGGTTCATGCACCTTCCAGGCTGGAGGCCTACAGAAGAAAGGGGAAGGGTTATAAACAACGACAACCCTTCCCTTATACCTCTGCCTCCCAGTCAGGCTCTCACAGATACTCCGGTGGGGCCAGCAGGCTTTCTGAAGGTATGCCCAAGGGCATTATACCAGTCTCAGCTCTGGATCCACCTCCTCTTTTGTTTTTGGACCACCTGTCACCCTTCAGCCCAGCGTGGTCCTATATAACATCAGGCGGTTGGATATTGAGTACAGTAACAGTTGGTTACACTCTTCAGTTTTCACCCACCCATCATGAGCAGCTTCTCATCTAGGAGGTGCAAGCCCTCCGATGCATGGGGGTGGTGGAGGAGGTTCCTCGAGACCTGAGACCTGATCCCGAAGTCCCAGAGGGGTCTACGGCCTATCGTGGACCTGAATGGCCTCAACAAATATCTCAAGAAACTGAGGTTCTTCATGGTCTCTCTGGCCTCCATCATTCCCTCACTGGATCCAGGAGACTGATACACCATCCTTGACTTGAAGGATGCCTATTTCCACATCTCTATCTTCTGCAGCCACAGAAGATTCCTCAGGTTCATAGTGGGATAACGCCACTACCAATACACTGCCCTTCCCTTCTGTCTGTCGGCAGCCCCATGGGTTTTGATGAAGTGTCTGGTGGTGATGGCATCGAGGCATGCAAGTCTACCCATACCTTGATGACAGGTTGATCATAGGTTGGTCACTGGCTCAGCTGCGGCACAGCATTAGCACAGTACGGGTCACCTTGCAGGAACTGAGTCTATTGATAAACGAGCAGAAGTCAACCCTGGTCCCGGTTCAGAGAATAGAGTTCATCGGGGCAGTGCTCGATTCAACCCAGGCCATAGCCTCCCTACCAGCTGCCCGTTTCCAAGCTATGTTGGACCAGATTTCCAAAGTCATGATGCACCCACCGACAACTCGGGTCTGCCTCAAGCTGTTGGGTCACATGGCGGCATGCACCTACATGGTGCAGCACGCAAGGCTGTGCCTCGGACACCTTCAGATGTGGCTGGCGTCAGTTTACTCCCCTAGCAGACACCTTCTGGACTCGATACTTATGATTTCACCTCCGGTCCTCGCTTCACTCACCTGGCGGAGAGACCCAGGATCTGTAATGAAAGGGTGCCTTTTGCTGCCTCTCATCCATCAGCAACCTTGGTCTCAGATGTGTCAGATCTGGGGTGTGGAGCCCACCTTGGCAGTCTCAGGACCCAGGGCCTCTAGTCCCAGGAAGAACTCTCCCTGCATCTAAATGTCAGGGAACTCCGCGGTACGTTTGGCTTGACAGGTGTTCTTTCCCCAGATCTCAGGCAAAGTGGTGCAGGTCTTGACAGACAACACAGATCAACGTTTTACATCAGTGGTCACCAAATGCTGCTCCTGTCTGCAAGCACCACTCCTGTAGCTCTCATTGGCCGGGAACAGGGAAATGCACGGAGCCATGTGCCCGCCCCCGGGGCTGCAGGGGTGCATTGGCCCTTTCCAGGAGCGGCATGGGGCTGGGGCAGGCAGGGAGCCTGCCTTAGCCTTGCTGCGTTGCCACTGGGAGCCACTTGAGGTAAGTGCTGCCCGGTGGGAGCCCGCACCCCAATCTCCAGCCCTGAGCCCCATATCCCCTCCTGCACTCCAACACTCTGCCCCAGCCCGGAGCCCCCTCCTGCATCCAAACTCCCTCCCAGAGCTTGCACCCCTCATCCCCTCCTGCATCCCAACCCACTGCCCCAGAATCAGTCCAGAGTCCCCTCCCACACTCCAAACTCTTGGCCCTCAGCCCAGAGCCACACCTTCAACCCGGTGAAAGTGAGTGAGGGAGAGTGAGCGACAGAGGGAGAAGGGGAATGGAGTGAGCAGGGTGGGGCTTCGGGGAAGGGGTGGGGTAGATCCTGGGTTGCATTTAAATTCAAAAAGTGATCTTGTGCGTAAAAAGGTTGGAGACCGCTGTTTTACATCAACAAGCAGGGAGGGACTCAATCTTCAGCCCTGTGCCAGGAGGCCCTCAGGCTGTGGGACTTCATTGTGAAACACGCTATTTATCCTGAGGCGTCACATCTCCCAGGAGTGTGAAACATGCTGGCGGATAGCTTCAGCAGATCCTTTTCCTCTCACCAGGAATGGTGTCTTCACCCAGTGCTAGTCAGTGTCATCTTCGAGAAGTGGGGATCCCCCAGGTGGACCTGTTCATCACCAGACAGAACAGGAGATGCCATCAGTTCTGTTCACTGCATAGGTACAGCATGGGTTCCCTCTCCAATGTCTTCCTGCTCTTGTGGCCAGATTGCCTACTATATGCCTTCCCACCTATTCCTTTGGTTCACAAGGTTTTCCTAAAGATCAAACGGGACAATGCGAAGGTTATCAAAAATTAAAATTAAAAAATTAAATTAATGGAGATATCCTATCTCCTAGAACTGGAAGGGACCTTGAAAGGTCATCAAGTCCAGCCCCCTGCCTTCACTAGCAGGACTAAGTACTGATTTTGCCCCAGATCCCTGGGTGGCCTCCTCAAGGATTGAGCTCACAACCCTGGGTTTAGCAGGCCAATGTTCAAACCACTGAGCTATCCCTCCCCCCCAATAGCACCTGTGTGGTCACGCCAGCATTGGTTCATGTAACAGAGCATAGCAAGGCCCCCTTTGCTCCTGCCTCTGCTCTGTTCCAAAAGTCTCTACCCTCATGTTCGTGATCCGATCTCCTCATGGGACTTAAACTTTGTCCTGTTGAGGCTCAATGGGTCTCCCTTTGAGCCATTAGCATCATGCCCCATACTGCTTCTCTCTTGGAAGGTCGCCTTCCTGATGGCCATCACCTTGGCCAGAGGGTCTCTGAGATCAAAGTCCTGATGTCAGAACCCCCTTATATGGTGTTCTTCAAGGACAAGGTCTAGCTGTGCCCCCATCTGGCCTTCCTACCAAAGGTGGTGTTGCAGTTCCACAACAACTAGGACCTTTTTCTTCCTGTCTTCTTTCCAAATCCTCACAAGACCATGGAGGAACATCAGTTTTGTACACTGGATGCTAGGCGTGCCCTCGCATTATATATTGAGAGTACCAAGCTCTTCCACAAGTCCACACAACTCTTTGTAGCAGTAACGGAAAGCGAACTACCTGTGTCATCCCAAAGAATCTCGTCCTGGATAACTGCCTGTATCTGAGCTTGCTACGAGCAGGCGAAGGTTCCACCTCTGGCCATCATGACTGCACATTCAATGAGAGTCCAGGCTTCATCAGCAGACTTTCTCACACAGGTACTAATCCAGGATATCTGCAGAGCTGCCACATGGTCGTCTGTTCATACCTTTGCGTCCCACTATGCCATCAGCCAATAGGCCCAAGACGATGCCAGTTTTGGGAGACCACTGTTGCAGTCAGCACATCCATGAGCTGACCTATGGGGTTATTGCTTGTGAGTCACCTAGCATGAAATGGACATGAGCAAGCACTCGAAGAAGTCAAAAACAGTTACTAAACTTTCATAACTGTTATTTTTCGAGATGTGTTGCTCATATCCATTCCATGACCCACCCTCCTACCCCTCTGTCAAAGTTACTGGCAAGAAGGAACTCAGTGTGTATGGGGACACTGGTACCCCTTATATAGGCACACACATGTGTGACTCCAGTGGGTGCTAGAGTCAGCCCTACTGATACCACTGAGGGAAAAATTTCCAGTAACTATGCATGCAGCGCGCACACATCTATCATGGAATGGACATGAGCAACACATCTCGAAGAACAAGAGTTATGAAAGGTCAGTAACTGTTTTATATTTTGGTTTGCTGGCAACTCTGAAAAATTGGAAAATATAATTCATTTCAGGTCAAACTAAAAACAATTTTTTTGGAAATATTCAGCAAACAGAAAAGCTGAAAAAAATGGAAGAATAACAGCCAAGATTTAAAAAAAATAGAAGCCTAAAGTCTGGCTCCAAATAAATATTTAGACACTTGGGTTCTTCTGAAGATTCCACACTAAGGGAGTTAGTTGTCCAAGACCCAATGAAATTCTTTGGAATTTGAAGTAATTCTCTTAGATGCCTTTGAAATTTCTGGCCAACTAGCACCCATGAGTTTCTGGGAGCTCAGTGCTTTTGAAAATTGGGAAATCTATGTGTGTGCCTGAACATCTAAACTGACAAATGCTCCCACAATTGTGTGCCTACACTTACATGAAGCAACTACCCTATGTGTGTATACAAATATGCTTTCATGGTGATTACATGCACACATTCAGGCTATGGCATTGCACATGCATTTTTTATCATTGACCTGGGTAGGGTATCTTTCCAAAATGTTGTTTTGAGATCTTCACTCACAAAGGAAGACATTTTAGGTTAAGTTTTGGATGTAGCAGTGATTTCACTCCTTGCTGCAGTCAGCCATGTGTTCCAAGGTGGATATTATTTAAACAATACACGTTTTCTTCATTGGGAAGCCCAAAAGTATTATCAGTCTAGTAGTAGTTGTATCCTTTGTTTTTTAACCTGTTTAATAACTGTCCTTGAGAATTTGGTAGCAGTTGATATTCCCATAATCCATGAAAGAAGTTTCCTTATTTCTACCATCTTTCCAACACTCACAAGAATCACTGCTCCATCTTAATCTGTTTACTGTGAAAAGCAACAGAGGGTCCTGTGGCACCTTTAAGACTAAGAAGTATTGGGAGCATAAGCTTTCGTGGGTAAGAACCTCACTTCTTCTTGCATCTGAAGGAGTGAGGTTCTTACCCACGAAAGCTTATGCTCCCAATACTTCTGTTAGTCTTAAAGGTGCCACAGGACCCTCTGTTGCTTTTTACAGATTCAGACTAACACGGCTACCCCACTGATACTGTTTATTGTGAGTTTCTCTTTGCTATATTTTATATTATTTTCATTCCATCTTAAAAGATGAGGAACTGGCAATCCAACAGAGGCAATTCAATATATGAGAGTTCTGACTATATTGCAGTGTTAGTTGTTTCTGTAGCCTAGTGTATATGTGGGATGCTAGGGCCATCATAATTTGATATGTAGACTAAATTTTGCTAACCTCTAAACTCTTGACAGAACAGTTTTGCATTTGTCCAGGCAAGATGGAATATTAGAATTGATTGTAAGACATTTTATAAACCATAACAAGTGAGAAGTTTAATTTAAAACTACTGTGCCTATGGCAAATACAGAAATATCTAGCAGATAGATTTTTCTGTCTGAATCCTTGGCATTCAGACAGCAGATCCAAAGCCTATTGAAGGCAATGGGAGTTTTATCTTTGATTTCAATGGGCTTTGGATCAAAGTCAGAGGAAAGCAAAGATTCCCTAACAATAACTTGTATATAATGGAGCAAATTAGTTTGCAATATAACAGGACTTTTAAAAATAAAAGTTTTCTATTTAAATATATGTATTCCAAAGCAAATGTAATTGTCGGAACATAACATATATTTATAACTGCAGTAATACTATTTGAACATAGTGAACCTTAGCCATTTTTGTAGGGGGTTTTCTTTCCTTGTTTCATAAAAAATGCCACTGCTATACCAGATTACTAAATCTGTTTGAGTTTACAAAGTCTCAGTTGGCAGGCACAGTATTTGAAGTATTGCTCACAAACACAATTTAAATACGTAAACATAATTCAAGTTCTGTTACATTGCATTTCACTTTTTCATATATTTATGGGAAATAGAATATTTGTAAGGAGAGAGCACCACATTTTTGGGGAATCATGAGATGCACAATTAATGAAAGAGAGCAGTTTCTTACCCCAAATCATTGCATCTAAGTGGAATCCACACAATATTTGTGGCATACCATGCACCATAAAAAGTAACTGTTCATTATCATCACAGAAATTAAATAAAGAAAACATTCTTAACAATATAGCTGGTTAAATTTTCCACTTCGTTTGGAAGATTTGCAATTATAGGTTATCTGAAAAGAACTTCAAATAACAGGGCAGCATAACAAATGGCTGGCTGCAGTGTCATACAATTACTTCAGATTTAGTCAGTTCTGTAAACAGCAGGCTTCCCCCTCTATTTGACATTGGTGAGGCCTCATCTGGAGTACTGTGTCCAGTTTTGGGCCCCACACTACAAGAAGGATGTGGAAAAATTGGAAAGAGTCCAGTGGAGGGCAACAAAAATGATTAGGGGTCTGGAGCACATGACTTATGAGGAGAGGCTGAGGGAACTGGGATTGTTTAGTCTGCAGAAGAGAAGAATGAGAGGGGATTTGATAGCTGCTTTCAACTACCTGAAAGGGGGTTCCAAATAAGATGGATCTAGACTGTTCTCAGTGGTACCAGGTGACAGAACACAGAGTAATGATCTCAAGTTGCAGTGGGGGAGGTTTAGGTTGGATATTAGAGAAAAACTTTCTCACTAGGAGGGTGGTGAAGCACTGGAATTGGTTACCTAGGGAGGTGGTGGAATCTCCTTCCTTAGAGGTTTTTAAGGTCAGGCTTGACAAAGCCCTGGCTGGGATGATTTAGTTGGGGATTGGTCCTGCTTTGAGCAGGGGGTTGGACTAGATGACCTTCTGAGGTCCCTTCCAACCCTGTTGTTCTATGATTCTATAATTCTATGTATCATTTCTCAGAAGAAATGAAACTACCAAATAAAGAATGAGTGCTTCAGGGGTGATACAGAAATGGAGTAGCTATAGTGCTTTGCGCTTATGATTCTAACATTTTCTGTAGAATGTTGGTAGGAAAACATTGGTGCCAGGGTAGTTCAATAGGTGAAAAATATTTATTACTTGATTTGTAGTAACAAAGTAACTTAAAATATTATTGAACATGTTTGTAAAAATGGCAGGAGAAAAAAATAAACTTGAGCCAAAGTCAGAGTTTGTGAAAGTGGATTCCATTTTATTGACTTCAGGGAAATGGCATCTGGTCATACCAGATCTGAATTTGGCCATAGAATATTGGTGTTTCTTTCTCTGATAGCAGTTTTGTTCCTGTCACTTTTGGTATCTGGTCTTAAGTTCAGATCACATATTCTGGATCACTTAAAACTGTGGAGCAAATTCATTCTTAGAGTAACTGGTTTCACTGAGATTACAGCAGAAATGAATTTGAGCCAATTTGTCTAGTAATCCTTTGTGGTTGAGGTTTTGATCTGTAATAATTACCTCTCATGCATCCTATCTTGCTGAATTAAATACCATTCTGCAGTTGAATAAATTTTAATTTACAAGGGAATGTCTGTGACTGGGCTGATTTAGCCAAATTCACTCCAAGTCAAGATTTTAAATAGCTGATAGTAAAAAGTATTGAAGCAGGTGGTGTCCAGCCTGTGAGCTGGAGGCCAATTTATGGCTCTCAAGGGTAATCATATTAAGAAGAAAAAGTTTTTAATTATGAATTGAAAGAGTGCTTGCTGACTGCACCCTGAGGTTTTCAAACAGAAGTGCTTAAAGCAGCCCCTTCACTACAGAGAGGTGGTATGGAGCACAGTGATCCCAATTGCCTTCTGCCACTTGCCTGGCAGAACCAGAAAAAGCCCTGATATGACCTGGGAATGCTCTGAGTAGCTGTTGTTGTTTCCCAGCTACAGCTGTGGAGCAGCTTCTAATCTGGCCATCTGCTATATCACAGGAAAGAGAGAAGAGAGAGTAACTCTGTGGGTAGTTCAAGGATGGAATTCAACTGGTTCTGCCTGAGCCTAAGGAAGGACCTAGTAAAGGATAGCTCCTCTCCTCCATACAGCCATGCACAATGCCCAGGAGAGGAGGGAAAGGGAAAAGCACCAGCAACCAGTTACAGCTCCCTGACTCTCTGACTTGGTTCAGATCATAACAGCCTGGGAACAGCCAGAGGTAGCAGAGAGAGAATATAATAGCCAAATATGCTGACCCCTCGAAAATCCCTATTCCTGAGGAATCCAGACAAGAAACTTGTGGGTGCTTCTTCTCCCTGATTGCTGTTTGGGTGGCACAAGTGTAGTGGAGGAAATGAGAAGAAATGACCCAAGCTATCAATTGTTGCCCCTTAACCCTTTTGGAATAAAGTTGGGTCCTGGGATTGAAAAGGTTGGGTACCACTATGTTATAGCCTGCCCTATGTATGTGATAGAACTATGTGCTGTAATTATCATTCCCAGGCTTTCACTGTCCTCAGGTAAAGACGCAGCCATGAAACAGCAACAAATTCAAAGAGCATTCTCACTGATGACATTAAGGATGAATAAATAATGTGAGCAGTCTCTGAAACTGAGTTCCAAATTTTTAATAGTTTTGTATCAGGTGCCCTTTAACAGAGACTCAGCTGTTCCCTTACTGCCTCCATTGCTCACCCCATTTGCAAGCGCCTCTGCTTTTGAGGATTCCATTGTGGGGTAAAACTGGCAAAATACACAGGGTGCTGCTGCATCCTAGTTTCTCTCCCTCTTGTGTGCAAAACATTCTCTGGCGGCCAAAACCACCCCCCACACAAACACACACACGATGATATAGACCTCAATCTCATCCACATCTTTTCTGCCAAACCTTCCTGCCCCATCTCCAGTGATTAACGTATTAAGCCTGGCCCACTCAGTGCTAAACTGCCTGTTTAAACTTGTGCCCCCACGAGTAGTCACAAGAATTATGGTTCCACTCCTCTTCCATTTAGATAGCTTCCACACTACAGCTGTCTACTGTATGTCTTTACACTAGGCCTCCAAAAGTTAGGGCTTGATGATTTTGTCAGAATTGGAGAGCAGAACTTTATTTTTGTTTCTTTTCATGAAATATTTTTTCTGACATAAGGTGTATCACTGGAAACCCATACTTTGACAAATATATTGAATTATTGCAATCTATTCATCTTCCTCCTCCCATCTCTGCCTTGACAACCCAAAGTGAAAGTAAACTATGTTGTTATTACTGTCTCTGCAAAAGTGGCAATACCAGTTTTGGAATTTTTAAATACGAAGTTAAGGATGAGTTCATCTTGGAAATTGCTATTCTAATTTGTGGTGGGATGAATGTGTGTTCTCTGTTGCTAATTGAAATACTGGTGTTGGTGTGTGTGTGTGTGTGTTCTTCAGAAATGTTAAATTCAAATAATAGTTAGAAATTAGTTACTTGTACCCCTTCCAATAAAGAAGGTATCAAAAGATACAGAAAAGTCAATTGGTGATTTTCTAAGAACATAAGAATATAACAATGGGCATACTGCGTCAGACCAGTGGTCCATCTAGCCCAGTATCTTGTCTTCCAAAAGTATCCAGTGCTAGATGATTCAGAGGCCATAAACAGAACAGGGTAATTTATCGAGTGATCTATCCCCTGTCCTCCTGTCCCAACTTCTGACAGAAGTTTAGGGACACCCAGAGCACGGGGTTGCATCCCTGACCATTGATGGACCTATTCTCCAAGAACTTATCTAATTCTTTTTTGAACTAATTATAATTTGGGCCTTCACAGCTTCCCCTGGCAATTAGTTCCACAGCTTCACAGTACGTTGTGTGAAGAAGTACTTCCTTATGTTTGTTTTAAACTTGCTGCCTATTAATTTATTGAGTAATTTCGTATCCTCTCCAAACTTTCCCACCTCACTGTTTACCCTTTTTTCCAGATCTTTGTCTATGCTGAATAGCACAGATCCTTGTACCGATCTTTGGGGGATCCTGCTATTTATCTCTCTCCACTGGGACAACTGAACATTGATTTCTACCCTGTGTTTCCTATCTTTTAACCAGTTACTGATACATAAGACCTTCCACCTTATCCCATGTGTGCCTACTTTGCTTAGGAGCCTTTTTTAAGGCACCCTGCCCAAAAGTCCAGGTACACTGTATCAACATTAGGGTGACCAGACGTCCTGATAAAATCGGGACCATCCCGATATTTAGGTGTTTGTCCCGATATTTGTCCTGATATTTCGCTCCGCCGGCAGCACTTGGCTTTCCTCCTGCCCCCCTCCGCCGGCAGACACCCCCCCCAATGTGTCCCGATATTTTCTTCCTCTCATCTGGTCACCCTAATCAACAGGATCACCCGTGTCCACATGTTTGTTGACCCCTCCAAAAAATTCTAATACATTGATAGGTATGATTTCCCTTTACAAAAGTTGTGTTGATTCTTCCCCAACATATCATGTTCATCTGTGTGTCTGATAACTCTGTTCTTTACTATAATTGCAACCAATTTGCCTAGTACTGAAGTTAGGCTTACCAGCCTGTAATTGCCAGGATCACCTCTGGAACCTTTTAAAAAAAATTGGCATCACATTAGCTATCCTCCAGTCATGTTACAGAATGTGATTTAAGTGATAGATTACGTACCACAGTTAGAAATTCTTTAATTTCATATATGAGTTCCTTCAGAACTTGAGTGAATTTCATCTGGTGACTTATTACTGTTTAATTTATCAGTTTGTTCCCAAATTTCTCTGTTGACACCTCAGTCACGTACAGTCCCTCAGATTTGTCACCTAAAAAGAATAGCTCAGGTGTGGGAATCTCCCTCAAATCCTCTGCAGTGAAGACTAATGCAAAGAATTAATTTAGCTTCTCCACAATAGCCTTGTTTTCCTTGAGTGTTCCTTTAGCACCACTATTGTCCAGGGCTTCTAATGTACTTAAAAAACATTTTTTGCTGTTAGTTTTTGCCTTTTGCTACGTGCTCTTCAAAATATTTTTTGGCCTGCTTAACTATACTTTTACACTTGACTTGCCAGAGTTTATGCTCCTTTCTATTTTCCTAAGCAGGATTTGACTTCCAATTTTTAAATGATGTCTTTTTGTCTCTAACCACCTCTTTTACTCTATTTAGCCATGTTGTTATTTTTTTCATCCTCTTAATTGGTTTTTTGTTTTGTTTTTTAATTTGGGTTATACATTTAATTTGAGCTTATATTTTGGTGGTTTTTAGAAGATTCCATGCAACTTGCTGGCATTTCACTCTTGTGATTGTTCCTTTTAATTTCTGGTTAAATAGCCTCCTCATTTTTGTGTCGTTCCCCTTTTTGAAGTTAAATGCTATTGTGGTGGGTTTCTTTAGTATTCTCCCCCACACACATACCAGGATGTTAAATTTAATTACATTGTGGTTGCTGTTACCGAGTGGTTCAGCTATATTAATCTCTTGGACCAGATCCTGTGCGCAATTTAGGACTAAATCAAGAATTGCCTCTCCCCTTGTAGGTTACAGAACTAGCTGCTTCAAGAAGCAGGCATTAATGGTGTCTAGAAATTTAACCTCTGTATCCTGTTCTGAGGTGACATGTTCCCAGTCAATACGGGGATAGTTGAAATCTCCCATTGTTATTGGGTGTTGCATTTTTGTAGCCTCTCTAATCTCAATCTGAGTATTGTACAATCCCTGCCACTATCCTGGTGAAGTGGTCAGTAGTATGTTCCTACTGGTATATTGTTATTATTCAAGCATGGAATTCTATCCATAGCTATTCTATGGTACAGTTTGATTCATTTAAGATTTTTACTATATTTCACTGTATGGTTTCTTTCACATATAGTGCCACTTCACCACCACTGTGACCTACTCTGCCATTCCTATGTATTTTGTACTCTTATTACCATGCCTCATCAATTATCATAATTCCACGAAGTTTCTATGATGCCTATTATATCAGTATCCTCATTTAATACCAGGTACTCAAGTTAACCCATCTTAGCATTTAGACCTAGAATTTATATAGAAGTACTTATAAAAGTTGTCAGTATTTGTCTGTCTTCATGTAATGTAACTGAATGGGCCTCTTTTTCATTTGATTGTTTTTCTTTAGTTCCTACCTGTACTTTTCAACTTCTGTCCTCTCCTCTTTATTAGGATATGGGGTATCCCTTTTAATAAATCCTTCCCTAAAGGATATCTGTGTCTGAATCTTGTGCTCCCCTGCGCTTGTCAGCTTTCCCTTAGTTTAAAAACTCCTCTTCAACCTTTTCAATTTTACATGCAAGCAATCTGGTTCCATTTTGGTTTAGGTGCAGCCCATCCTTCCTGTATAGCTTGCTCCTTTCCCACAAGGTTCCCCAGTTCCTAATAAACCAAAATCCCTCCTTCAAACATGATAGGCTCATCTACACCTTGAGGCCTTGCAGTTCTGCCTGCCTAAATGGCCCTGCACATGGAACTGGAAGCATTTCAGAGAATGTTATCATGGAAGTCCTAGAGTTTAATCTTTGACCTAGCAGCCTAAATTTGACCTCCTGGATTCTCTCCCATCTTTCCCTATGTCATTGGTACCTACATGTACCACGACCACCAATGCCTCCCCAGTACTGCACATAAGTCTGTCTAGGTGACTCAAGAGGTCTGCAACCTTTGCATCTGACACGCAATTCTCCAGGAGGTTCTCCTGGTCATTACAAACCCAATTGTATATATTTCTAATGATCAAATCCTCCATTGAATAGATATGCAGACAGAGTTGGCACAAGGGTTTGTAGCAGGGTTTGGTTCCAATCCTTCAGACAGAGACAAACACTGACAGAATCTCTGTCAAGCATTCTTAAAACTGCAATACCCACCTGGGGAAGTGAAGAAACAGATTGACAGAGCCAAAAGGGTACCGAGAAGTCACCTGTTATAAGACAGGCCCAACAAAGAAAGTAACAGAACGCCACTAGCCGTCACCTACAGCTCCCAACTAAAACCTCTCCAGCGCATCATCAAGGATCTACAACTTATCCTGAAGGACAATCCCTCACTCTCACAGACCTTGGGAGACAGGCCAGTCCTCGCTTACAGACAACCCCCCAACCTCAAGCAAATACTCACCAGCAACTACACACCACACAACAAAAACACCAACCCAGGAACCAAACCCTGCTACAAACTCCGGTGCCAACTCTGTCCGCATATCTATTTAAGGGATGCCATCATAGGACCTAACCACATCAGCCACACCATCCGGGGCTTATTCACCTGCACATCTACCAATGTGATATATGCCATCATGTGCCAGCAATGCCCCTCTGCCACGTACATTGGCCAGACCGGACATTCTCTACGCAAAAGAATGAATGGATACAAATCTGACATCAGGAATCCTAACATTCAAAAACCAGTAGGAGAACACTTCAATCTCTTTGGTCACTCAATAACAGACCTCAAAGTGGCAATTCTTCAACAAAACAACTTCAAAAACAGACTCCAATGTGAAGCTGCAGAACTGGAATTAATTTGCAAACTAGATACCATCAGATTAGGCCTGAATAAAGACTGGGAGTGGTTGGGTCATTACAAAACCTAAACTTAATTTTCCCAATACTAATTTCTCCATACTGTTACTCACACTTCTTCTTGCGGGGGAGGGATAGCTCAGAGATTTGAGTATTGGCCTGCTAAACCTAGGGTTATGAGCTCAATCCTTGAGGGGGCCCACTGAGGGATCTGGGGCAAAATCAGTACTTGGTCCTGCTAATGAAGGCAGGGGGCTGGACTCAATGACCTCTCAACGTCCCTTCCAGTTCTATAAGATAGGTATATCTCCATATATTATTATTTAACTGTCTGTAATGGGCCACTTTCTTAGCACTTTGGAAGTTATTTTTCCTCCCTTGGTATCCTGCTGTTAATTGATTTATCTCATTAGACTGACCTAATACTTGGTAAAGCAACCCCCATCCTTTCATGTATTTATACCTGCTCCTGTATTTTTTACTTCATACATCTGATGAGGTGAGTTCTAGCCCATGAGAGTTTATGCCCAAATAAATGTGTTAGTCTCTAAGGTGCCACAAGGACTCCTCGTTTTTGTTTTTTTTTTGGTTTGGTTTAGCTTGTATTTTTTGTTATTCTCCCATGCTCCATTTTCTCATTGTCTCCCTCATTTCTATGCTCTTTCCCTTTTGTATTGCTCTTTGCTTCCCTTCTTTCCCTTCCTCTCTTATTTTTTGAAAAATTTGATTTTTGAAGAGGTTTTTCAGGATCTCTTATTTACCATCTTTGACTGCTTCCCTCAAAAAGGCCCCGCATCAAGTTGATACTTCCACTTCTTTTGAAGAGTCTGAACATGTTTCCTTCTTAATGCTCCTCCCTTCCAGGAGAGTGCCTCATTGATTTCTCGTAGCCTGTTTTCTCTCTGTCTTCCCTATCTTTGCCCACCTGACCAAAACCATGGCTGAATACCCTATTTGTTCAGTGCTTCTACCCTTTGTGGCCTAGCGACAAAACTGCCAGTGAGCCAACAGCATAGCTTCTCCCATATCCATGTTTTGTCAGCCTTCTCTCCTTTGTCTTAGTTTGTCTTTTACATTTCTCTTTTATCTCCTCCCTTCGTGTTTCCCTTAAGTTTTTCTCTTTTCTTCTTTCATTTTCTTTCCCTTGTTTTCCTTCTCCTTCTATCCCCACCTGTATTTCTCCTCCTCCTCTTCCCACTTGGTTTCTTTTCATTCCCCTAAGGTTCTCCCAGATCTCTGACCTTACTTCAGGTCCTACTGGTGCTGCTGCTTCTACA
Organism: Trachemys scripta elegans; assembly: GCF_013100865.1. Taxonomy (NCBI): domain Eukaryota; kingdom Metazoa; phylum Chordata; order Testudines; family Emydidae; genus Trachemys; species Trachemys scripta. The sequence goes on from NC_048303.1 coordinate 79,092,197, forward strand.
TATACAACAGCCATTCTTCAGCCCAAAATTGCTGATACTGACATGAATGTTAAACAACTTGTCTATATTTATTTATTTATTAAATACTGTTTAGTTCAGTGATAACACCAACTCGCCTAAGTTATACCTTGCATCATTGGTGAGATGCTTTTCAACAACACATTGAATACATATTCACTCCATTTTGCAAACCATTTGAAGAGGCTTGTGCCATCCAAGTGTGTAGACTTCTAAATAATATAGTAGTGACTCACTAATCAGAAGTTAGTATTAACATAAATAAATTCGTCCATCTTTCTACATATACAGTACATTTTCTAGTGCTTTTGTCCACTCTAGTCCCAAGTCATGAGGCTTCCACAACTTCCCTAGAAGAGAGTAGGTCTCACTGGTATTTTAGAATTGGAAAAAATACAGAAATGGCAACAGAAATGATTAGGGATATGGAACAGCTTCCCTATGAGGAGAGAATAAAAAGCCTGGAACTGCTCAGCTTGGAAAAGAGATTACTAAGGGAGGACATGGTAGACATCTATGAAATCATGAATGGTATGGAGAAAGTGAATAAGGAAATGTTCTTTACTCTTCCACATAACACAAGAACCTGGGGTCACCCAATGAAATTAATAGGCAGCAGGTTTAAAAGAAACATAAGGAAGCTTTTCACACAATGCACAGTCAAGGTGTGGAACTCGTTGCCAGGGGATGAAAGCCAAAAATATAACTCTGTTCACAAAAGAATTAGATACATTCAAAGCGGATAGGTCCATTAGTGGCTATTATCCAAGAAGGTCAGGGATGCAACCTCTGATTGTCAAAAATTGGGGATGGATCACTGAAAAATTGTCCAGTTCTGTTCATTCTCTCTGAAGTATCTGGCATTGGCCATCACTGGCAGACAGGATACTTGGCTAAATGGACCATTGGTCTGACCCAGTATGGCCATTCTTATGAAACAAGCTAAATAGAGGGGGGGAAATCTTATTCCAGAATTCCACACAGGCAGTTATAGTTGTATAAATGTACATCTTGCCTTATCTCCGTGTAACTTGCTGTGTAGGTAAGCCCTCCTTCATGAGACAGAAATTGGAAGGATGATACTGTTCCAAATCCAGGGTGATGAGAATTGTGTTTCTGCATAGCATATATTTGAAAGAAAACTGAAACCATTTTAAAGAGCTGTTAATAAAAATGTGCCCTTGGGCAGTCTCTTATCCAAATCCCACTGAAGTTTGATCTTTTCTGAACTTTCACCTTTGCAGGTTACTTTCTGACCTTTCTGGAACCAGTCAACAATATCACCATAGTCCAGGGCCAGACAGCAATTCTCCATTGCAAGGTAGCAGGAAATCCTTCCCCCAACGTCAGATGGTTAAAAAATGATGCACCAGTGGTTCAGGAGCCAAGAAGGATCATCATAAGAAAAACAGATTATGGTTCACGGTTAAGAATCCAAGATCTCGACACTACTGACACTGGGTACTATCAGTGTGTAGCTACTAATGGAATGAAGACAATAACTGCGACAGGAGTTCTTTTTGTAAGGCTTGGTGAGTCATTTTGTGTTAAAATGTGGCTTTTATGACTACTTTAATTGGTTTATAGACTAGTTCTTAGTTTTCACAATAGCAAAATGAGAAATTAATTTGCTGTTTAACCCCCCCCCCTGAAAACATTAAAAGAAATAAATAAAAGTTGTTGCCTGAGGCCTCTCTTTTCGCACAAGAGCTCTTAGCGAAACATGATACCCATTTACTTGTAATAAAAGAAAGCAAATACAGATGGAATGGTCTGTAAATATACATCTCAAAGAAAATCAGAAATGTTAAATGAGGCCCAGTGCAAGGTACAAAAATGGTAAGTTTAATTGCGTCAAATTATCACAATATTGCTGAACTCATTCTGTAAAAAAGAGCTTTTGAAAGGAAAAGGGGAATAAATAACAGTTCATAGTGTTCACTGGTGTTCATAGTTTGGAGCCCAATCCTTGTGAGATACCGAATGCCCTTAAATGGGTGAAATTAATGGAAGTTGAGGGCACACAGCACCTGTCAGGAGGTGCTCATCCCTTTTGAGGGATTTGTCACTTAGTCTGCAACCAGAACTTTTATTTGTGTGGTTTTTAAAAGTCCCTGAGGTGGTGGCACAAAACTCTAGGGACATTCCATTTCCTAGATACTGTTTAATATTGTTATGGTAATGACTAACTCCACTATTTGCCTTGGAGAGATGTATTAAATACTAGGGTTTCATATCCTGTTCCTATTGTGACACAGGTTACAGGCATGCCTCTGACACATCCTAACAGCTCTGATATTAAGCCTCAAATGAATTTAATTGGGCTTAGTAAGAGATAAGTGATGTGCCAAGATAATGCTTTGTATTTTTGAGGTTGTATGTTTCTATACCATGAGATCCTTTCTAACAAAAATGAAGTCCACTCAGGTTTCTGCCTGACTAGACAGAAGATTCATGTGATTTTTATTTGTGGTTTTGGAAATAACCGTATTTATGTGCAAGAACGCAAAGCCTTTTGTTTGATGCTTTGCAAGCCTTCCTTAAAGAAATCTATGGAGTTCTATTTAGCCTGCTACTAGCTTTTTAATGCTACAGTCATGAGCTGAATTTGTCAATAATTTTTATTTGTTTTATGTTTATAGGCCCAACAAACAGCCCGAATCACAATTTTCAGTAAGTATTTTTTGGAAATAATTTACTGCATCCTTAATGATTTTGCTGTGAAAGAATTTGGGTCATAAATCCTGCAAACACTGTTGGCAGTCACCACATGTCTTTGCTAAAAATATTTAGCTTGATTGAAAACCCTCAGAATGGCTGAAGTCTTTTCAAACAACGATAGCATTGTATTACAGTTAGTTTTGGTTTGACAGAATTTTCTTAAGCAACTTCTGCGTGCATATTTCATATTTGAGAGAAGCAAAATACCGCAAAACTGTGATGTTTGGACAGTAATCATTTAAAGGACAAGTATGAGCAACACTGGTGGTCAGAAATGAACAGGTCAAATTTTAGGTCACTGCGGTTGTAACTTTATGCATGTTATATTACTGTAACTTGAAAAATCAAGTAAAATTAGTTCAGGTATTTGTCTCTGAGCAATTAGGAAACCTCTATTATGTAATGTAATTTAGACATGAATGTTTCATGATGGCTTCCTTGTTTCTGTCAGCTGCCTGGAGTTGGTGGGCTAACCAAATTACAAAAAAAGAAAGAAAGAAGATTGGCTTTGTTTTGCCATTACTGTTGCATTTGTTTGCATAAATTTAAGTAAGCTTTATTGTATCATTTGTTCATGTAAATTCTGTGATGCTGGCGTTCAGTAGTGGAATTAGTACATTTTGGGACATGTGTGTGCTCATATATTAAGATAATAAGGGTGTGTTGTGGGAGGACAAATGTCATAGTCTACCAAGGACAAACTTGTATACACAGGGTGGGATTTTCAAAAGTATTCACAAGCCTTGGCCTAAATCTGCTTCCATTGAAGTCAGTGCTAAAACTCTCATTAACTTCAATGGGAGTAGAATTAGACCAATGCTGAGTGATTTTGAAAATCCCACCCAGAAATTTTACACTTGTATTAAAACTTTGAACATTTTAAATAACAGAAATGCACTAACCACAAGTCCTGCATCCTCCTTGTATGTTCTTTCACACAGCAATCCTAATACTGTTACTTATATGCATACAAATATAAAATCCCTTGGAAAAAAGAGTAGCACAAGAGACACTCCAATTCTCTTCTTTTTATATGCTCAGAACATGTACATGAAGGAAAGGATTTTCATAATTTTACAAACTGAAAGATGAGACTTGAGCCTTCAAAGGGTACTTTGTTGTTAAACCAGTTTAAATTTCATAAGTATATCTCTCCTAAATAAAATTGGGCTATGTCCATTAAGGGTGACACACGGATGTTCACATGACTGTATATAAAGAAATGTGCATTTTAGTAACCATTCTGAACCCTACATACATGCTGTGTGTACTTCATTTTACATCAGAAGAACACTATGAATCTGTTCTGCCAATTAAATAATATGCAGGTTTCTGAAGGATATGAATTTCTAACTAGCAAAGAAGGTCAGAATAGAGTTCTGGGAGGGAATAGCCTGGGAGACAGGAAATTAAGAAATGAACAGTGAAGTACTGAATTGATTTCAAAGCATACATTCTTATGACTTACATAGATGTGGGTTTGATCTGAGCACAGAACAAAGAGCCAGGAACTTCCAATTCCATTTTTTCACTGATTCCCTTTATAATGGTGAGCAAGTCATTCAGTCTCTCTCTCCCTCATTCTGTAATATTTCCTAATCTCATAAGGGTTATGATCAGTTAAATTGATGTTTGGAAAGTGAAAAATTCTAAGTGTTGTAAGTGGGAAAAAATAATTGTGGTCACATACTAAATGCTGTATCATAATACATATATACAGAGGACCAAATTAAGGTTATACAAGCAACCTTAAACCTGCTATTTCCTAACTTTTGAGTTCTTGATGTTGCAACCTTAACTTTATTTTAATGTATATTTTTACTTTAATTTCCTAAATTAAATAAAAAACATTTTTTTAAAATAATTCCATCATTGTAGAACCACAGTGACCTCCTCCCATGTAGATTGTCAGCAGAGCAGGGATATTTAGATCCATAGCAAAGTCCTCGACCACTTGAGCTAATGGAATATCTAATAGCAGTAGAGGCTGTCTTCTATGCGGACCTGCCACTGCAGGGGGGATGAGACACACTTTGCCAGTGGGTATCACAACTATTTGTTGGACTGCAGAGGAATGCTGAGACTCAGGAATAATAGGTTCAATTCTAGGTTCAGTAGGGGAGTGTTCTGGGACCCTGCAAGTGCAATCCACGAATTCTAGTGATTCTTCTGCCCCTGTTCCCCATTCCTACCTAGCTCCTGCCAGTCCCCTCCCATCTTCTGTCCTTCCCTACCTCCTTGGCTTTTGCCTCTGTCCCATGTCCCACCCTTTGCTCCTGCCCATATGACACCCCCCCCCCCGTTGCTCCTATCCTCCCTCATTCCTCTGCTCCTGCCCTTATCACCCCTCCTGCTCCTAGCCCATTTCTCCCAAGACTCTTATTCTTCCTCCTCCCAGGTTTCTGCCCCTGTACCCATGCCCTGCATATCTTTCCCCACTCCCCCACTCCTCTGTATTCCTGTTAGGTGGTTTGTTTCTCCTCCTGCACATACCACAGCGGCTCTGGGCAGTCAGTAGGAGCAACTGCCCAGCCGGTGCAGCCTCTGTTTGGAGCACATTTAGTCACTGTGTGGAAATGGTATATGTGCAGTCCAATCAGCTGATAGGATCTGAAAGCATGGGGCATGTTCAATGCAGATGAAATCCTCAGAGAATTTGTCTGCCAAAGTCTAACAGGTTTCTACTGAACTTGCGCAAACTTAGATTGTTCAGAGTCTTATAACTGGGCCAGGTTAGGCACATTTTCACAGGTATGGCAAAAGCCATGACACCAGGATGACTTGCCCCTGCTCCAGTCCCTTGCCAAATTTAAGTCCTTTCTCCAAAGCATGGAGGCACTAGAGCTTTTCAGAGAAACAGTTGCAAGATTTTTTTTTTTTTTAACATGGGCAAATCAACATATTTTCCCCTAACCTTATTTCTGGAAATGGCTGAAATGTGGGTATGGAGAGAGATGTTGAGGAGTGGGGATATGGGGAGACATAGGGAGGAGAATACATGTCACCACTGATAGCTAACAATGTTGATAACTATTAGACTAAACTCCTCTGATACAGACTTCATTAGAAAGCTCAGAAATTCCTTCTACATAGGTGCTCGTTCAAGTGCATATACCACGAAAACAAGCATAAAAGAGCAAGGAAATCACTAGGTAGTCCTCACTCCACAGTTGCAACTTACAACTATGATTTTGCTTTCTCAGCATTACTGTAACTTGACTATATCCACCACCCAGAGCCACACGCCTCCTCTCTTCATCTTCACACAAAAGGAGGAACTTTAACTTCATTACCAAATATCAACTATTGAAAAACAGTACACAGCATTGTACATCCTCATTACATCACCTAAATAACATTCCTGGGAATGTTACAAACAACAACTTCCCAAAGTGCTAAACATTCCAGTCTTAAATGTCACCATCAACTCAATCCTCACCTGACTATACACACTAGCCTTCTCCTTCAACACAGTATGAGATTGTCATCCCAAACAATTAGAAAGCATCCATCCCTGATGACTCTAGTGTCCGAACTGAAGACTGCACATTTTGTGTGAAAATGGGAAGACTTGTGCGCTTTGGCTGGTGGATATGGAGGAAGAAGTTGCAAGGGTTGGGTGAGCACTTTAATGATTTCTTGGCTTTTTATGTTTGGTGGTAGTATTATCAATCTTTAAATGGCTTGGAATTAATTTTTTGTTTTCAGGAATTAATATGTGTATTTAAGAAGTATTTGAGCCAGATTCAGGCTCCCATTCCAGAAGCTTTGCATAGTGGACATGGCTGGGGAAAATGGGATGCGACTGGGGTGATCCAACTATTCCTAGCAGTCAGAACAGTCCATCAAGGACATAAGCTGCTAGGCGTAGGTTAAAGTAGCCTTGCTAGCTGGAGAATCCAGTTGCATTTCACCACTTTTGCCCCTCTCTGAGGCTTGTGAATGTAACTTTGACACAGCCCAGAATCTTGGTGCTCCTTATTTGCTTGTCTTCTGGTTGAAAATACCTGTTTTTTCCAGGTATATCCAGTCAGTATGCATGTCTTTTTCATTGTATTTTGGGGTCTTGTATTTTGTCAAGAATTTATTTTTGTTTTCGCTGCCAGTGATTTTTTTTTTTTAAATTATGCAACCAAGCATGTATGCGTGGGTGGGCGGGAGGGAGCGGAGAACGAGGGAAGAGGAGGAGAGAGATGGCCTTCTGAACTACCAGCAGGACTATAGAGTACAAAAGGAATTGGTGTGGAACAAAGGGCTCATTTTATTCATTAGCCATCCAGTCCAGTTTCCATCTGAAGCACAAAGTTCCGTGCCTCTTGGCATTAATGTTTTTCAAAAAGGTACACTTCAGTGAGAACACTGAAGTCAATTGTACCTCAGTTTAAAACAATGCCTAATTCTTAAAGAATATCAACCTTTATCTGTTTGATATCATCTATCATGTACATTTTCATTTAATCCATATGCTTATGTTGAGGCCATGTGCTAAACAGGGCTTCTAGAAGACTGTGTAAAAATCAAGGATTGTCATACACATTAAGAATCAGATTTGCCATATAAAAAAGGACTCTAGACTTCAATAAGGATTAAGTCAATAGGGTTTCATAAAAGCCTAAGTAAGACTGTATAACAATTACACTGTAGACATACAGATTTTAATTTTCCTTTAAAGTTGTTTCTAGAGAGGCTGGTCTAAAAATTTTCCATAAAGGTTTATTCATTATCTGTAAAATTCTGGAGGATGTTTCTAGAAAGGTGTAAAAATACAGATTTATCAAAATTACCACATTTGGTTTGTAAATCAATTCTAGTTTGGTGATTTGTCTTATCCAACCATTACCTTTTAATTCCCTGGCTGATGGCCATGGTAAAAGCACACTTTCAGATCTGTAATGGAACGTTGGGTTTTTGTTTGTTCGTTTTAAAAAGTGTCTGACCATCCTTTGCTGTCGTATGAAGGTTGTCACATTTTCCATTTCATAATACAACAGTAGAGGAATGGTTTGACACAAACTCATTCCTTTCTGTTTTACTGTGTAATCCTGTTATCTTGTACAATCAATGTTACCCACTTCTGAAAAGGAATTGCAATTTGCCCTTCTCTCAGAAGAGGTGACATTTCTGCCATTCAGAAAAACACAGGTTTGTTAGTTACTATTATGTTTTAAAGTAGACAGGAAGCAAATATCAGACAAATCTTAGAAAATGCAATTTTAGCAAAACTTAAAGTCAAATTAATAGATTCCAAGGCCAGAAGTGACCATTGTGATCCTCAACTCTGACCTCCTGTATAGCATACGACATAGAACTTCCTGAGAATAATTCGTAGAGCAGATCTTTTAGAAGAAGCATCCAATTTTGATTTAAAAATTGTCAATAATGGATAATCCGTCATGACCCTTGGTAAATTGCTCCAATGGTTAATTACTCTCACTGTTAAAAACAGCTTCTTTCCAGTCTGAATTTGTCTAGCTTCAGCTTCCAGCCATTGGATCATGTTAAACCTTTCTCTGCTAGAATGAGGAGCCCATTTATTAAATATTTGTTCCCATTTAGGTACTTATAAAATGATAGATTTCAGTCTCTCAGTCCTAAAGTGATGGCTGAAAACTGCTCTCTCCCCCTTTTTAAAATGTGATTCATGCAAAAAATAATTGATTTAAAGACTACATATTCTTTAATCAAAATTGTGTGTGTGGGGGGGTTCCTTTAATTTTTTTTAAAGTTAATTATTTAGATGGAAATTTGAAATCCCAGCCCATGGCTCGGGTTTCTGATTGAGGCAGTGGCCAGAGTTCGCCAACAGGACTTGCTTTTGTGGGAAAGGAGCATTTCTCTCAACCTCACATCAGTTCTGCAGCTAGTGGGGACCTGGGGTGGAGGGTATTTTTCCAGATGTCTGCTGGCTCTGGGGCTTAAGGAAAGTTGTTAGGGCCTTGATAGTGAGTAGAAAGTGGGGGGAGGGCACAGCAACTAGTGCCAGGAGGGACATGTAGATGGTAAATTAAGCCATTACAAAGTGTAGCCTGGGAGAATAGGCAATGATCCACTAGTCGGATCTTACTTATTTGTAAAGGACATTGATCCCATCCCCCAGGGACTTCAGGACACAAAAGGTTCCTTCCTGAGCTCCCATGCAGAAGCACCAGACTTAAGATATGTCTACACTGTTGCTGGAAGTGTAATTTTCAGCTTGGGTAGACATAGCTGTGCACTAAAAATAGAAGTGTAGTTGCAACAGCCCGAGTGGTGGGACAGGCTGAGAATACCTAGGGTTCTGGGTGGATTGTACTTGGAGTGGCTAGCATGTTCTGCTGCTCACATCACCGTGGCTACATTCTATTTTTAGTGTGACAGCTGGATCAGAGCTGGCACTGGGTATGTCTACCCAATCTGGAAATTATATCTCCAGCTTCAGTGTAGACATAGCCATCCAGAAATATGGGTTTCAAGGCATATGTAGGGCAAGAGCACTAGCACACCTGAGCGGTGTGGGTATGAACATGCTTTGGGCAGTGACATAGCCCTTTACTTGTGCCAGTTTGTAGTGTGGACAGGGGCAAGGGGCACGTCCTGAGTCCCACATTCAAAAGTCCTCCAGCCCTGTTCTCACAATGCGCCAAACCCTTTCCTGTTTGACCCTTACCGAAACCTATAACGGTCCCTGTCCCATCATTCTCACCCATAATAGCAAGCTGCACTGACCACTTCACAACAGTTTTCACTGCACCAGCACACATGAACATGCTCCGAGAGCAGCCATCTGGTCAGCTGAGCACACCTGGGTGCTCATCAGTGTGTGGTCTGAGTTCACTGTACTCCACGACTTCTCCCGCAGCACAAGGAACTTACACTTGTACTGGGAAGTTTGGGAGAGGCTGGCGCCGGTCTCATTCACTGTACTCCAGCCCAGTGCCAGGGACAGATAAAGCACCTAAGGTTCCAGTTCTGCAGGTTAAAAGGACTCCAGCAGTTGCTCTGGGAGGGGCCTCCAACATGACCATTCTCAAGGAGCTGGCCTGGGTACTCTCCAGTGCTCCCAGTACTGAGCCTGAGGGACACATAACCCCTCTCCTCAAACCCACCAGCCTCATTGTCTGACAGGGTGCTGAAGAAGACCAGGGTGTGGAAGCAGGGGGGACTGGGGAGGAGGAGACCCCAGAAGACCCAGAGGAAGAGGAGCATGTTATCTTGCACCTCTGCTTGGAGAAGCTGGTTCTGCAAACAGACCCTTGTCTCACTTCTGACAAGGAGGGAGGCCCTGAGACTCCGCAAGAACCAGAACCCAAGACAAGTAAGCTAAAACTCTACTCTCCCCACCAACATCCCCTCCCTCATTCTCCGGGTCTGCATGAAGGACTGGAAGGCCACCCACCCCTTCTGTCAACACATACAATGGTCCCCAACCAAGACACAACTTAAATTCAACATTTTATTGAATTACCAGGAACCACTATGCAGCTTTTGGCAGAAGTTATAGAACAGATTATCAGCGAACTACCACGTTGCTCATGGGTCTGTGCATTTGTCGGCCAACAGTCTGACAGCGGGCGAGGGAAGGGGGGGAAAGGTCAGGTTCGGGGACAGGACATTTGTATGTGATTAATGGTTCTCCAAAGTTACAGCTGTTTTCTGCTCCTTTCAAGATCACAGACTTCCAGTATAGTTATCCCCCAACAGCTCTACAAATGGGAGCTATGCAAAAGGAAGGGTTGGTTTAATATCAAGGCCGGGACAGAGAAGGGGAACCTTTGTTTCTCAGAGGAATGTGACAGTGGCCCTCTGTCACAGTATGAATGTTCTCAAGCATTGCCAGTCCCTGGTGTCCAGCGTCTCCCCCCTTGGAGCCAAGCCGCACAAGTCAGGAGAAAGCGGGGTGGGTGAGGGATCCGCTCCCGCAGCGGCACAGACACCCTGCGGTGTCCCTTTGCAATGGGGAGGCGAGCGGTTTGCGGTCTTGATTGGAAAGTTCATGGAATGCAACTCTTTATTCCCCCCTGTTCCTTTCTCCAGTCTTTGCTGGATGAAGGGACCGGGTTTCCTGACGCTGCAGGGGGAGGCTTGGGGATGGGTGGGCATTTGCAGTGGTTTGCGTCTCCCTCTCCATGCAGCCTCCATCTGCTAGCTTGGAATACAGTCTCTTTCCATGCAAATTGCCTGCCAGTCCTGTAAGCACATGTCAGCAAATTTCTGGTACAGCAGAAACTCAAGCTGGTTCTTAAGGTTCAACGGCAGTGCCAATTTGCTTGGTCCACCTTTATAGCTCTCCAGACCCCTCCATTCAGCAATATGTAGAGGGGTAACAAGTAGCACAAACATCTGTCTGGCATAGACTGCAGGATCCCCACATCAAGTCCTTTTCCAGTCTGGTACTTTCAAAATTGCTATATTCTCCAATTGATGACCAGCTTTCAAAGAAGAAATACATACACATCAATACATTACAATTTTAAAACCATTAGTTCATGCTCCCTTCCATTTTCAACAGATGCTCCTTGGGGAAATGGGTGTGTGTGTGTGTGCAGAAGTTGTCTGTGATACTGAAGGATGCTGAACAATTGCATTCCTGAAATGCTGAAAAGTATCAATACTGAGACATAGGACCCAACCACTTACCCCATGACGGTGGAGTAGCCACAGGACTTCTTGCACAACATCATGGACTGGCACCCAGAATCCCTCCTGGGGAGCCCTGTGACCATGCAGGAGGGGAACAATGAGCCTGAGTCTGTGCCTGAAGACCAGCATGTGTCTGGCCCCCAAACCCTGTTCAGGAGATGACCCATTTGTCCCCCAGAACAGATTCTTCCACCATGTCCCTCGCCCCTTGTTTGGGGAATGGGGAGGTCAAGGCCAAGGAGACAGGGTCATAGGCAGTAACAATTTTAGGTTCTTTGGGGTGTCTGATTCTTTCTGGTTTCATTCAGAGTTCCTTTTAAAAAATGCTCAGAGTTAATGCTACATATACTAGTTTCAATAAATGTTAGTTTCTACACATACAATTTGATCATTTGACATTGGTAGCAGGACTGTAACAGGCTGGATTTTTCCCTTCCTATAAAAAATGGTCTTGGACTTCATAAAGAAAGGGTTGGATGGGGAAAGTTGAAAAATAGGCTAATAGAGGTTGTTGCTATTAATACACGTGGTTTGGATTCTCAAAACAAATACCCAAATATAAAAATGAAGTCGTATAATGGGACTTTACCTTCTTCCATATCATTGTCTAAACATGATACCCCAGATCTTGGGTACAGTGCAGCTGCTTTGCATTGCACCACTGGCAGATCTTGGTCCCAAAACAGGAATATCAGCTATAGGAGGGTCATTTATTGTGAGACAAATCTTACAGTAACATCGGGGCTCCTATGCTCCTGCACCCTGTTGTTGACATAGAAAGAAGGGTCTGTGGTCAGAGCTTCCCTATGCTCTGCAGAGCTCCAGCTGTCAGATTGGCCCCTACTGGACATGGGTAGCTGGCATAATTTAAAGAATACTTCAAACTGCACTAAATTCATGTTATGGTGGATATACCTGACACATAGCTAATCCAGGGTTGGGGGAAATGCAAAGGGTGCCTCTCCTCCTCTTCCTTAATTGTGCTGTGTTCTCATTGTCCACAACTGAAGATCTGGGCCATTTTTCTTTCCTGTAACATGACTTTTCTAAATCTATTTGTTGACTTTGGTCAGGAGATAGAGCATATGTCTCTAGCTTATTTATCCTTAAAAGTTTAATCTCTTTTGTCACATCTTGTGAAGTATGTATCTGTTTTTATTGCTATAAGCATAGCTAAGTGGGAAAACTGCCATCTGTTTCTAGAAAATACTTCAGAATATTTAAGATTGTCTGAAGGGTTTGGACGTATTACTCGCAACCCTGCTTCACATGGGCTACAGCATATAGTCCTGTAACATATTCGATGAAAGATAAAAGTATAAAAATGTGATAAATGTTTGTTTTCCTATAAATCCCATATTTCAAGTTTAAAATGTAACTTGCCAACAGATATAAACGCACTGTCTAATGTCACCATGTGGGAGGTTTGACACACAACTTGTATGAGTGTTCCACAGGCGCCTCCCTCATATGCAGTAGAGGTCAGAATGTATCTTTTTGGTTAGAGAGCTGCAGTTTTTTAGTATAGTCAGCATGCTATTACATTGGCCAAGTGGGAAGCAGTAACTCAGGGTGAACAGCATACAGCTAAAGGCCAAATGCAGCTCTGACCTCATAAAATTTGACTCCCAGATGCCCTCTCCCAGTGAACACAGGCTGGTAAGAGAGCTGATCAGCAGCAGGTACTTATTTTTGGTAAGATCAAAGAAACAATTTGAATTATTCTGTCAAAGAAGTTACAAGTAGAGCTTGTTTGTGCATTTGTTATTTTTAAACAATGTGTATATGTAAATTGATATGCGAATTAGTGACAGCCCTTGGGCTTACTCCACTACCGCAGCTGTTGGACATCCCTGATGATCTTTAGTTTGTTTTGAATTTACTTTTAACCCCAACTGTTCAGTAACTTAAATGGCTTTAAAAGTATTTATTGTGTCCCCTACAAAAGGGTAGTTGTTTGTTCCTGTGACTTCCTGTGCAGCTTTTTATGCCACACTGAGTTTAATTAGAGTGCCTTAGGATGCATACTGGCCTTAAAGTGGGTGAAAAGGTATGCATGGGTGGGGGAAGGCAAGAAGATAGAGGGGACACTGTTATAAAATCTAGTCAATTTAAAAAAAAAAGAGTTAAAAGTAATTTCAGGTATTGCACCTGCCCATAAGGCATCGTGCCAATTTTTATGGTTTCATAATCATGCTTTCCTATTTTTAAATGCTTTTTTCTCCCCTTTTGCTCTTTGATAGAACCACAAACAATATGTGACACTCATTTAATTTACTGTTATTTGAGAAAAAGTGAGAGACAGTACAAAGTAAACAAACTGAAAAAGACAACTATTTACTTTTTAATTAAACTAAAATTATCTTAGTTGGTGTTTAACAAAAATAGGTTAAAAATTCCAACAGAAGTGATTTTTTTTAAAAAAGTTTCTAATTCCCTCTTAAGTCTAAAATATGAGGTGACATAGGAAATATATCTCTAAAAATTAAATAAATGTAAAACATTTATCAGCACCCCCAAAAAAGATTAATAACCACAATGTCTTTTTTGACATTTTATTACGTCTGATAGAAATATGAAACAAAGGGTTAGTTATTTCAGAGCCACATTTTTGTCAGTTTTGGTTTATATAGCTGCAAGCATCAAAGAAGTAGTTTCAAACTTCGTTTTGGTTAAATTTTTGGTTTACAAGTGAAATTCACAAGCCTGAGATATATCTCCCCCACTTTAGAGTTGGAAAATCAGTATCATCCAAATTCAGAAAGGGAGGTAAACTTTCTCCTGCTGCATTCACAGCCCTTCTGTATATTTGTGAAACTGTTCTCTCGATATGTTGAACTACTGAAATTTTGACACTTTCAGCCTACATTATTCTACAAAATCAGCTTTGAAAAGTTCCCCTTTTGACACACTGAGGCCTAGTCTACACTACGAGTTTAGGTCGAATTTAGCAGCGTTAAATGGAATTAAGCCTGGACACGTCCACACGACGAAGCCCTTTTTTTCCAACTTAAAGGGTCCTTTAAACCGATTTCTTTACTCCACCTCTGACAAGGGGATTAGCGCTGAAATCGGCCTTTCCGGGTCGGATTTGGGGTAGTGTGGACAGAATTTGACGGTATTGGCCTCCGGGAGCTATCCCAGAGTGCTTCATTGTGACCGCTCTGGACAGCACTCTCAACTCAGATGCACTGACCAGGTAGACAGGAAGAGCTCTGCGAACTTTTGAATTTCATTTCCTGTTTGCCCAGCGTGGAGAGCACAGGTGACCACGCAGAGCTCATCAGCACAGGTAACCATGATGGAGTCCCAGGATCGCAAAAGAGCATGGACCAAACGGGAGGTATGGGATCTGCTTGCCATATGGGGAGATGAATCAGTGCTAGCTGAACTCCGTAGCAGTAAACGAAATGGCAAAATATTAGAAAAAGTCTCAAAGGCCATGAAGGACAGAGGCCATAACAGGGAGGCACAGCAGTGCCGCGTGAAAATTAAGGAGCTAAGGCAAGCCTACCACAAAGCCAGAGAGGCAAACGGAAGGTCCGGGGCAAAGCCACAGACATGCCGCTTCTACGCAGAGCTGCATGCCATGCTAGGGGATGCAGCCACCACTACCCCAACTGTGTGCTTTGACTCCATCAATGGAGAATCACGCAACAGGGAAGCGGGTTCGGGGTACGAGGAAGATAGCTCACAGCAAGGAAGCGGGGAAACCAGTTTCCCCAACAGCCAGGATATCACCCTGGACCTGGAACCAGTAACCCCCGAACTCACCCAAGGCATGCTCCCAGACCCTGAGGACGCACAAGGGACCTCTGGTGAGTGTACCTTTGTAAATATTACACATGATTTAAAAGCAAGCGTGTTGAATGATTAATGATTAATTTGCCCTGGCAATCGCGGCCAGTACAGCTACTGGAAAAGTCTGTTAACATGTATGGGGATGGAGTGGAAATCCTCCAGGGACATCTCCAGAAAGCTCTCCTTGAGGTACTCCCAAAGCCTTTGCAAAAGGTTTCTGGGGAGGGTTGCCTTATCCCGTCCACCATGGTAGGACACTTTGCCATGCCAGGCCAGTAGCATGTAGTCTGGAATTATTGCATAACAAAGCATGGCAGCGTGTGGTCCCGGTGTTTGCTGGCATGCAGACAACATCCATTCCTTATCTCTCTTTGTTATCCTCAGGAGAGTGATATCATTCACGGTCACCTGGTTGAAATGGGGTGATTTTATTAAGGGGACATTCAGAGGTGCCCGTTCCTGCTCGGCTGAACAGAAATATTCCCCGCTGTTAGCCACGCGGTGGGTGGGAGGGGTGAAGTGATCATCCCAGAGAATTGGGTGTGGGAGGGGGAGGAGGTGTAAAAGACATCTGGACTCACCCCTGCGCCGCCTCCTGCTGGTCGTCCAGGGAATTAGCTCACCAGCCTCTGGAGGCCCTCTGCAGGCCAGTGATCCGCATTGTCCTCTGCACTGGCCCCCGTGTCCCTCCCAGGACCCGGTGCCCCTATTACTGGAATGCTGCCCCCTGGTAGTACCCCACAGATCTGGGTCTCCCCTCCCTGGAGAACCCCCAC
The DNA here is from genome assembly GCF_013100865.1 of Trachemys scripta elegans. Classification (NCBI taxonomy): domain Eukaryota; kingdom Metazoa; phylum Chordata; order Testudines; family Emydidae; genus Trachemys; species Trachemys scripta. The sequence goes on from NC_048303.1 coordinate 79,108,132, forward strand.
CCACTAGCCCCACCTTGCCTCAGCATTAGGCCACTGCCAGTCACCAACTAGCCCCCACTCCCTGGGGCAGATTGCAGTATAGGCCACTCATCACTGGCAAGGGGGGTTTGGATCTGCTGCCTTGGCCTAGCCCTGGGCTGCCCTTTGCAACCCCCTGTACCCCTTGGCCTATTACCAGGCCGCAGCCTGGGGCTATCCAGGCTGGAGCTCCCCAGCTCCTCAGCGTTTCCCTAGCCCTGCTCCACTCAGGTACTCTTTGTCTAGCTCTCTGCAGCCAGGCCTTTCTCTCCCTGAACGCAGAGAGAGACTCTGGCCTGAGCTCCTGGCTCCCTGCCTTTATAGGGCCTGCTGAGGCTGATTGGGGCATGGCCCCAGCTGCAGCCACTTCCCTTAATCAGCTCAGCCTTCACGCTGCCTGCTCCCTGGGCTATCCCAGGCCCTTCCAGGCAGGAGCAGGTGTCCACCCTGCTACAAGGGGTTAGGTGGGTTTGTGCTGCATGTTAACCCGGAAACCGCAGCCCCTCCTTTTACATTGAAAACCCATTTTAAATGGCCAACCCAATGGGTGCTTGGTATGGGAAATGAGGGTGCTGCTGTTTGAAACCATTCCCACATGTTAAGAAGGTTAAAAAAGCCAAAAGACTGTGGCTTACCATGGCTGCCTGCAAGCCGAATTCTGTTGCCTGGCACTGCGTGAGTGATCTCTCACACCAAACCGGCAGTCCTTCAATATAAGAGGAAAAATGCGACCTTGTAACGAAAGCACATGTGCTGTGTAATGTGAACAGCAAAATTTAACGTGAAAGAGTGTACTCATTGTTCTCTAAAATGTGTCTTTTTTAACCACCTCTCCCTTCTCCTTCACCAGCTGCAAATGTTTCTCCTTTGCAGAGGCTAGTGAAGATTAGAAGGAGAAAACGGCAGATTCGGGGTGATATGTTCTCGGAGCTCCAGATGTCCTCCCACGCTGACAGAGCACAGCAGAATGCGTGGAGGCAGTCAATGTCAGAGTGCAGAAAAGCACAATATGAATGAGAGGAGAGGTGGTGGGCTGAATCATGGGATGAAGAGAGCAAGTGGCGGGCTGAAGAGGATAGGTGACGTCAGCTTGCTGACAGAAGGCAAGAGTCAATGCTCCGGCTGCTGGAGCATCAAACTGATATGCTCCAACGTATGGCTGAGCTACAGGAAAGGCAGCAGGAGCAGAGACTGCCGCTACAGCCCCTGTGTAACCAACAGTCCTCCTCCCCAAGTTCCATAGCCTCCTCACCCAGACGCCCAAGAACACGGTGGGGGGGGGCCTCCGGCCACCCAGTCACTCCACCCCAGATGATTGCCCAAGCATCAGAAGGCTGGCCTTCAATAAGAGTTAAAGTTTCAAAGTTTTAAACTGCAGTGTGTCCTTGTCCTTCACTCCTCCCCCACCCCTCCCGGGCTACCTTGGCAGTTATCCCCCTAGTTGTGTGATGAATTAATAAAGAATGCATGAATGTGAAGTAACAATGACTTTATTGCCTCTGCAAGCGGTGCTCGAAGGGGGGAGGGGAGGATGGTTAGCTTACAGGGAAATAGAGTGAACCGGGGGAAGGAGGGGGAGGGTTCATCAAGGAGAAACAAACAGAAGTTTCACACCGTAGCCTGGCCAGTCACAAAACTGGTTTTCAAAGCTTCTCTGATGCGCACTGTGCCTTGCTGTACTCTTCTAACCGCCCTGGTGTCTGGCTGCACGTAATCAGCAGCCAGGCAATTTGCCTCAACCTCCCAACCCGCCATAAATGTTTCCCCCTTACTCTCACAGATATTGTGGAGTGCACAGCAAGCAGCAATAACAATTGGAATATTGGTTTCGCTGAGGTCTATCCAAGTCAGTAAACTGTGCCACCGCGCTTTTAAACGTCCAAATGCACATTCTACCACCATTCCACACTTGCTTAGCCTATAGTGGAACAGGTCTTGACTACTGTCCAGGCTGCCTGAGTACGGCTTCATGAGCCATGGCATTAAGCAGTAGGCTGGGTCCCCTAGGATAACTATAGGTATTTCAACATCCCCAACGGTTATTTTCTGGTCCGGGAAGAAAGTCCCTTCTTTCTGGTTTTGAAACAGACCAGAATTCCTGAAGACGCGAGCATCATGTACCTTTCCCGGCCATCCCACGTTGATGTTAGTGAAACGTCTCTTGTGATCCACCGGGGCTTGCAGCAGCATTGAAAAGTACCCCTTGCGGTTTATGTACTCGGTGGCTTGGTGCTCCGGTGCCAAGATAGGGATATGGGTTCCGTCTATCGCCCCACCACAGTTTGGGAATCCCATTGCAGCAAAGCTATCCACTATGACCTGCACGTTTCCCAGAGTCACTACCCTTGATATCAGCAGGTCTTTGGTTGCGTTGGCTACTTGGATCACAGCAGCCCCCACAGTAGATTTTCCCACTCCAGATTGATTCCCGACTGACCGGTAGCTGTCTGGCGTTGCAAGCTTCCACAGGGCTATCGCCACTCGCTTCTCAACTGTGAGGGCTGCTCTCATCCTGGTATTCTGGCGCTTCAGGACAGGGGAAAGCAAGTCACAAAGTTCCATGAAAGTGCCCTTACGCATGC
>NC_048303.1:79110827-79111108 GCF_013100865.1 Trachemys scripta elegans
CCCTTGCGGTTTATGTACTCGGTGGCTTGGTGCTCCGGTGACAAGATAGGCATATGGGTTCCGTCTATCGCCCCACCACAGTTTGGGAATCCCATTGCAGCAAAGCTATCCACTATGACCTGCACATTTCCCAGAGTCACTACCCTTGATATCAGCAGGTCTTTGGTTGCGTTGGCTACTTGGATCACAGCAGCCCCCGCAGTAGATTTTCCCACTCCAGATTGATTCCCGACTGACCGGTAGCTGTCTGGCGTTGCAAGCTTCCACAGGGCTATCGCCAC
>NC_048303.1:79151094-79185197 GCF_013100865.1 Trachemys scripta elegans
GATCTCAACCCAGAATTCCAATGGGCGGCGGAGACTGCGGGAATTGTGGGATAGCTATCCATAGTGCAACGCTCCGGAAGTCAACGCTAGCCTCGGTACTGTGGACGCGGTCCACCGACTTCATGCACTTAGAGCATTTTATGTGGGGACACACACAATTGGCTGTATACAACCGATTTCTATAAAACCGGCTTCTATAAATTCGACCTAATTTCGTAGTGTAGACATACCCTAACGTGACTATATGTAGATAGCTGGCAAGATTCACAGTTGGCTAAGCTTACCCTGAATTCCCATCCTATTAGTACAGCCTCCTCTTCTAGCAGTCTGCAGAATTGAGCAGCAGAGGCAGTGGAGTAGAGCTGGTTGGGGTCAATTAGGATGAAATGTAACCATCTGAATTGCAATACAGAGGTACTTAGGAGCTGATTAGTCCAAGGGAGCTGAGAAGCAGAATCAGTCAAAGAGGTGTGTTTGTGGGGGAAATCAGCCAGGGAGTTGGAAAAGATATCAGCCAGAGGGAATGGAGAAAACAAAAGCAACTGGGTTCAGGGGAAAGAGAGTAACCAAGCAAGGGAAGAAGTCAGCCAATCAAATCTGGCTCCAGGGGCTAATAGCAAGCATAATTTCCCATGCTTCTTAGGGTCCATGGCACTCCCTCTAATGGGTGAAGTTCTGCATGTGAGAGCAGCAGCAATAAAGTGTTCTCTTCATTTATTTTAATTTTATGTGAAATCCCTTGTTACAGATCACCAGTGTTACAATGGCTCTGGAGCTGATTATAGAGGGACCATTAGTGTCACCAAATCAGGCCATAACTGTCAGCATTGGAATTCCCAGCATCCTCATAACCATGATCTGACAAGCACACAGTTTCCAGAGCTAGGAGGTGGACATGCATATTGCCGAAATCCTGGAAGTCAGATGGATGGTCCCTGGTGTTTTACACAGAATAAAAACGTACGCATGGAACTGTGTGAAGTACCGTCTTGTAGTATGTATTCTCTTTTTTCCCCCTTACTACTGTCCTAAAGGTTTAACAGTTTTAAATATTGCTTATTGTTAGAGTATTACTCATTGAGAAAATTACAATTCTAAGGTTTTCATTGCTTCTAGTGTGGCACCATTGTTTCTTGTTACACGTTTGTAATGTTGTTTTCAGACCCAAGTTTGTTTCCTGGACCCTGTACTGTCTATTTATTGTATTTCTGGAGCAAAAAACAGAGACAGTTAACGATATTACATGCATTTAGTATATCATATTTCCGTATACAGTTTGGTTTCTGATTTGGTTAATATAGTTGAGATTGCTCTGAATATACATTAAGAAATATTTTGGTTTTATATAACACCATTCAGCATTATGCCACTGTTTCTATCTAAGGCATCTTAGTTTGGAGAACATAGATTCTCACTCTGGTTTTGAGGTGGATGGCAATCTATGTACTCAGCCAAGAAACCAACAAAAGTCGGGTTTACCCAACTTTGGCATTGGAAAATAGAGATGATAATTCACATATCCTGTAGAGGGAGATAAAGCATTATACTTGGTTATAGGAAACAAAATCAAAAGCATAGAATCAAAGGCACCAAACAGATCATGATTTTAAAATAAATCATCTAGACTAAATACCAAGTAGTGAAAATGCTCATGAATCAGTATTGCATTAGTATTAGCAAGAAGCCATCCTAGTTAACCCAATGGAGTCCTGCCTATGACACATTAGTACAGTCCCTTTAGTTTCACCGCATTAGCATAAAATTCAGTCTAGAGTCATTACTGTTTGTTTGAGTGCCAAAGGTGAGCTCAGTACTGTGCAGAACAAGGAGAAAGGCGCAATCCCTGCTGCAATAGGTGTGAAGTATAAGCCTCACAAACGTTGCTTCAGTACGGACAGGCAGTACTTAAAAAATTAAAACAGTAAAATGTAAACATTCTGGTTTACCTCACTTTAATACTTTTTCTTGATTTGACTTAAAAAGAAAAAAATGTATATTACATGATGTGTTATCAAGATTTTATTGGTATGAGTTTGGGAGGGAAGTACTCAGAAATGGCATAGTCACAAATTTCATAAGGCATCCCAATGGAGTGCCAATAAAACCTTTTGTATCATACCATGCTGTCCTGTACTCTGTATATGCCACACATCTTACAGAAAAATATTTTAGAAATGCTTTAGAGAGCCTTTATTAAATATATTGACACTATTTTTCATCTTTGTCTGCCTGAGAAATGAGACTGCCTTGATACCAAAATGTTCAATGGTATCTAAATAATTTGGAGGTGAGGAGAAAATTCCACATTTTATGGGCCAACACAGTAGTGTTGGCAGAGTTAAATTAGTGGGCAAAGTGCTGATGAAAGGGTTAAAGTTGGATGATAAGGACTGTTTGTCATATGGCTCTGCAGTTTATCACATTGAGATCACTCGTGTGTGCATGCCTGCATGTATAATGATGAAGACTAATCACTGTACTTCATCCAGTAAGCAAGTTAATACAATTGCACAACAGTCTGTATTCTGCAGTTTTTGTACTGGGAAAGTTCAAAATTAGTGTTTCAGATGTAAAATAAACTATAAATGAAATGGATCCAATGGTTTCATAATGTATCCTTGAACCCAGTAGTTGCCATGTCCACTCAACATTAATTCTCAGAAATATTTGACAGAAAATTAGTTTGTGGCTGATGGAATTTAAAAGCCTGTACTTAGAATGTAACTTCTGTTTTAAAATCATGTGATTTGCTTCTTTTGTTTAAAGATTAGTCTCAATATTCACACTAGTGTTTTTAATTTACTTTGCTTTTGAATACTTTAAAAAACATCACCTGAAAACAATAAATATTTAAATCCCGACAGGTCCACGTGACAACAGCAAAATGGGGATCCTCTACATTCTGGTTCCCAGCATAGCCATTCCTTTGGTTATTGCCTGCCTTTTCTTCTTGGTCTGCATGTGTAGGAACAAACAAAAGGCATCTGCTGCTACACCCCAACGTCGCCAGTTGATGGCATCTCCTAGCCAGGACATGGAAATGCCACTTATTAATCAGCACAAACAGGTATTTTTTGCAGACTTTTTAAAGGCCAAGATTGTGAAAAATGTCATGGTTTTGAATGCCTCACATTTTGGCCAAATTGAGGCATCTGTAAAAGGCCTGATTTTCAGAGTGTTTACAAAGCACCCAACTCATGAAAATCAGGTCCTTTGGGATATCTCTCAAAGTTGAGCACCCAAATCAACAGTCAATACAACTTTCAATACCAAAATATTTCTATGTAATTTGTATTTGTGTGTGTAACTGGTACTCCTAGTCATTCTTTGCTTTGACTTCTTTCTTCGGTGACTAGAAATCTTGATATTTCTGATTCATTCTTAATTTTGCTCTGATAATGGCTTGTAGTTTTGCTTGTTTTAAGCAGTACATGCAACAATTTTCCTTCCAAATTACTCTACTTTGGTTTCCAATATGCTGAAGCCCTCATTGGACTGGGGGAAGAGGATATGGAAGAGTCTATGTACAATATTCTTCTAAGCCTGGGTAACTCAGAAGACAGTACAATCAAAATGACTTTTTAAAATTTTTGATAAATGTCTATAGTTTAACCTCCAGAATATGAATGATTTTCTGGCTAATTAAAAGGTCTCCATGTTAGAATTCTGTTCAGATCTAAAGTAGAATTTTTATCCTAATATTTACTTGATGTTAGTTCAAAAAGACAATACACAATTTGGTACAGTTGGCAACACCTGTTCAGAAAACTGTCAGCTGAAAGAATAATCATTGCCAATTGAACCAAACTGTGTATTAATTTTATGAATCCATTAATGAATGAGGTTTAATGGCAGAGCTGTATGGGGAGTCTACACAGTGTCTGATTGTCCTATTGTTAAACAAGTACTCCCTTGTTTCTAAAGCTGCCAATTTTGCCCAGAATTGATAATCTTTTCAACTTGCAGAAATATGGTTTCTCTTTTGTATCTATCGATTGAAATAATCATGCTCACCTTCCAATACAATTAAATTTGGACTTCTGATAATGGTATCATCCATTTCAGGGCTATGAGTAAAATTAAGATCTAGCTGAATATACAACGATATAAATGGAAAATTGATTTTGACAAAACCATCATCCTGTGGTTGCATGTAATCATTAGTTTTGTCTTTTAATAGAGAATTGTAGTGTTATAAAACACTAGGAATTACCTTGATTTTTTTTTCCAGACTAAACTTAAAGAGATCAATCTGTCTACTGTGAGGTTTATGGAAGAGCTAGGGGAAGAGAGGTTTGGAAAAGTCTACAAGGGGCATCTCTTTGGTACAACGCCTGGTGAACAGACACAAGCTATTGCCATCAAAACACTCAAAGACAAAGCAGAATTGGCTCTTCGGGAAGAATTCAAACATGAAGCAATGATGAGATCACGTTTACAGCACCCAAATATTGTCTGCTTGCTGGGAATAGTGACAAAAGAACAGCCCATCAGCATGATTTTTAGTTATTGTTCCCACAGTGATCTCCATGAGTTTTTAGTTATGAGATCTCCCCATTCTGATGTTGGCAGCACTGATGATGACAAGACAGTAAAATCAGCTCTGGAACCAGCAGATTTTTTTCACATTGTGACTCAGGTAGCTGCGGGAATGGAATACCTCTCAAGTCATCATATCGTTCACAAGGATTTAGCCACCAGAAATATATTGGTATTTGATAAGCTTAATGTGAAAATATCTGATTTAGGCCTTTTCAGGGAAGTTTACTCTGCTGATTACTATAAACTCATGGGAAATTCCCTTCTTCCTATCCGATGGATGTCCCCTGAGGCTATCATGTATGGCAAATTTTCTGTTGATTCAGATATTTGGTCCTATGGAGTTGTGCTGTGGGAAATTTTCAGCTATGGCCTGCAGCCTTACTGTGGTTATTCTAACCAGGATGTCATTGAAATGATAAGGAATCGACAGGTTTTGCCATGTCCAGACGACTGCCCCACATGGATATACACTTTGATGTTGGAATGTTGGAATGAATTCCCCAACAGAAGACCCAGATTTAAAGATATTCACAATAGACTAAGAACATGGGGAAACATTTCTAATTACAACAGCTCAGCACAAACCTCTGGGGCAAGCAACACAACACAAACAAGTTCTCTCAGCACAAGTCCTGTTAGTAATATCAGCAATGCTAGGTACGTTGGACCAAAGCAGAAAACTCAGGCTTTCCCTCAACCACAGTTCATACCAATGAAAGGGCAGATCAGACCAATGGTCCCACCTCCACAGCTCTACATTCCTGTCAATGGTTATCAACCGATGCCAGCGTATGGTGCCTACTTGCCAAATTTTTACCCGGTCCAAATCCCAATGCAAATGGCTCCACAGCAAATGCCTCCACAGATGATTCCAAAACCGGGCTCCCATCACAGTGGGAGTGGTTCTACCAGCACAGGCTATGTAACAACAGCACCCTCCAATGCATCTGTGGCAGACAGGGCTGCTCTGCTCTCAGAGGGTACAGATGATACACATAATGGAGCAGAAGATATAGCCCAGAAACCTGTCCAGGAAGAAGAGGAGGAGGAGGGTTCTGTACCAGAAACAGAATTACTGGGGGATAATGACACTCTTCAGATGGATGAAGCAGAGATTCAATCAGAAGCCTAATGAAATTGGACTCACTACTAAGAGAAAGTTTCACATCACTTCAGTGCAGTTGGAGACTGTAGTCCCTTTGACTTAAGATCAGTCAATTTGATCTGACTTTTTAGCCCCAATTGACCAAACTTAAAAATAAAATCAAATGCAGCAGTAATGATATATCAAGTTTATTGATCATTGCAAAAATCTGATGGTAACAAACATGATGGTATAGAATTGCTGTTTCTAATTTTTTAATTGACTACCGTTCTTGAGGGAGGCTGCTTTACTATAATGTACTGTTGCTGTGCAACATATTGCGGAGTAGCATTGCACATCATGTATATCATGATCTGTGATTGTAATTTTAGTGAATTATGCTTAAGTCAATAACAGAAAAAGGAATCAAACTGCAATAGCACGCAGGATTGCTCTGAGTGTGAAGAAGTGCCCTGGATGTGATGGACAGCTTAGCATATAGTATTTATCTCTTTGATATAATGAACAAGAGATTGTATGTTTATTTTTTAAATCGGAAAAAAAAAGTTAAGAATATTGTTCCATGTTTGTATTACAATAGGCAGAAAATTAGGGAAACGGGACATAACGTGAGAAAAGCGAGAATGTCTTTCTTACATTACTCCCATGACTATGGCAGAAACTTCCAATGAGATCAGTTGATTTCCTCTGTGAATGAGTTCCTTCACTGCTGCATATTTTTAGCAGCAACTAGCCGTAATACATTGTTAACCAAAAGCAGACACATGGAAGGCTGTGCACTAACTTAACAATCCAACTTATGTTGCATGTTGGTTGTCAAGTACAGAAAAGGGCTTAAGATACACGTTTCTACATTTAAAAAGTTTTTTGCAGGGTTCTGAACTCACCTGATTTTAGTGAGGATAGTGCTAGATTGCATGTAAAACCTTGTTAGTTTCCTGCCTTCTTAGTGAAAATGGATTTTTGAATTTTAGAAGACCAAAATAAGCAGTATTGTACAGGATGCTGTTTTTGTGCTTCTTCTTGCAAGATGAATCATGTACAGATCTTTAAATGTAATTTATGTTTTATTACATTTTATATACCTTTTTCATTTAAGTATTTTGATCTTTGAAGAAAAGGCTTTATAATTTAATCGTTTACATTATCCACTTGGGATGCAGTTTTATTGTATTTTTTTGGGTTCATTTTGTAAAATATATAAGCAGGTCCATACATTTCATGACTGTTTCTGTAATATACACACACACACACACACACACACACTGTAGTATTGTAATAGCCAACACACAGTATAGTAATAAATTGTAAATTCAACATGGAATATCCAATAAAGTGATGCAAAACGTTTGATTAAGTAAGTTATCATTACAGTTCCTACAGAAGTTATTTTTGTTACAACACTTTGTGAAATGAAGTACACTGTAGAAGTGGAAATTGCCAAAGTTCCTCATGGTTACAGCTTTTGTATGAACTACTACACTTAATTATGAACTACTATTATACTCAATTTGGATTTACTTACAAGGTGTGCATCATTGTAACCGATAGCCTATGTCACTGGTGTGGCAGCTTTACTGGTTTCTCGCTTTTCACCTGGACTTGGAAATGCACTGGTAGAAAAACAATGAAAAAGCTCTATTGCTTTTTGTTAATGTAAGGCGGCTTTGGATGCTATTAATAAAACATTATAAATATTTTTGAAGTTACTACTTTTGTCTTTTTTTAAATTATTTTGGCTTTGACATGTAACAGCATATTCCACTTGTCATGTGCTCTTTTGCTTACTTTTTTATTTACTGACAAAGAATTAGAGGCAAGGCTGGTCAAGTGATGTCCAAAATTCTCCAATAAGCGAAATGAAATATTAATTATTGATGCACAGTGGAACCACTTCTGAACAATATATCCTAATGTTTACCGCAGTTAATACAGTCCAACATCTTTACAATTTTTGGTTTTATAAATTTTCCTAATCTGCATCCTCACTCCTCATAAATTTAGTGTATCAGTGCAATCAGAAAAAAAATCCAGCTTTTTATTATCAGTTTTCGTTTGCTATTTATATGAAGCCTAAATGATCTCTTGATCCAACTGATGGTGGAAGAGGGTAAATGTAAGGGAATTCTTTAGGCATTTGTTTCCCCATTTATCCCATTTGTGCTCTGATAATTTCCAGGCCTTTGAATATTCTAAACATTGTAAAATCAGGTGAGACATGGAAAAATATAAATACTTCAATTATCTGAATTGCAAAATGCTGCTCTGAACTAAAGGATGCATATAAATTCAGAGTTCCCATTACATAGTGGTGGGATGTTGCTTCAAGTTTTTCCAGCTACTTTAGTTGCTTTTACTACAGAGCAGAAGAAAGAGGGTAGTACAAAATATACCCCTGGGCTTTTGAGAAACCATGATAATCATAAACAAGCTAGGGAAATGTTGTCTAGATGAAGATTCTGTAAATAAGGGATGCTCAACTTGTTGAAAAACTGTACCTAAGGTCAGTCATGGATCCGGTAATATTCAATATTTTCGTTATTGACTTGGGTAATGGAGTGGAGAGCATGCTTATAAAATTTGCAGATGACACCAAGCAGGGAGGGGTTGCATGCACTTTGGAGGACACGATTAAAATTCAAAATGACCTTGACAAATTGGAGCATTAGTCTGAAATCACCATGATAAAATTCAATAAAGACAAGTGCAAAGTACTGCACTTAGGAAGGAAAAATCAAAAGCACAACTACAAAATGGAAGTAACTGGCTAAGTGGTAGTACTGCTGAAAAAGATCTGGGGGCTATAGTGGATCACAAATTGAATACAACAACAATGTGATGCAGTTGCAAAAAGCTAATATCACTCTAGTGTAGTACGAGGAGTGTAGTATGTAAGACATGGGAGGCCATTGTGAGGCCTGGCACTGGTGAGGCCTCAGCTGTAGTACTGTGTCGAATTACAGATGCCAGTCTTTAGGAAAGATGTGGACAAATTGGGGAGAGTGCAGAGGAGAGCAACAAAAATGATAAAAGGTCTAGAAAACCTGAGTTACGAAGAAAGGTTAAAAAAACTGGGCATGTTTAGCCTTGGAAAAAGAAGATGGAAGGAAAACTGACAAGTCTTCAAATATGTTAAGAGCTGTTATAAAGAGGACTGATCAGTTGTTCTTCATGTCCCATCTCCAGTGGACAAGAAGTAATGCGCTGAATCTGGTAGATTTAGGGTAGATATTAGGAAAAGTTTTCTAACTATAAGGGTGGTTAAACTCTGGAATAGGCTTCCAAGGGAGGTTGTGGAATCCCTGTCATTGTCAGTTTTTAAGAACAGATTAGCCGAACACCTGTCAGGGATGGTCTAGGTTTACTTGGTCCTGCCTCAGCATCGGGGGCTGGACTTGATAATCTCTCAAGGTCCTTTCCAGTCCTTCCATGAGTCTATGATACATCTGTAAGAGGTAAGAGTTTCCCAGCCAATGAATTCAGTGCCTCAGTTCATGTGGATTTAAAACAGTCCCTCAAAAGTCACTCTACCATACCACTCCCAGAGCATTGCAGGCTCTGATTCATGTGGGGAAAAACAGCTAATTTGAAAGCAGAGATACAATTTCATAAATAACACAAATTTATAAATACAGATGTATCCTATTTTTCTGAGCTTTGAGCATCACTTAAATCACACTGTTTAATATTTGACACTAATAATGGGCATAAAGCCTGGCCCACAATTCTAAATGGTCACATGTACACCCCTCCCTGAGAACATTTGTACTGAGCTTCCTGGATCTGCAACGGTTGGGCACATTATAGTTCTAATACTCTAAGGAAAATTTGCTTCACTGTAGCAGTCACTCCCATTCTCACTAGTGATCTGATTTTTGAGCTCTGCTTCTCAATACAGAAATGTACAGGCCACAGTCCATCAAACAATGTGTCTGTTCAACATTCTGGGCCTGAAAATAAGCAAAGAGAAGTTGAGATCACTCTGCAAATAATAGAATTCATTGGTGCAGTTTTGGATTCAATATCTGCCAAAGCATTCCTGCCTCTTTCCAGGTTTCAAACTCAATGGGATCTCTTTGCGTCCCTCCTCAAGGCTATCCTCAGACCACTGTCAGCAATTGCCTCAAGTTTTAAGTCACATGGCTGCATGTACATATTTGATCTCTTATGTCAGGCTGCATCTTGGGGCTCTACAGGCATGACTCAAGGCAGTCTATCATCCTCAGTTTCACCATCTAGATAGGCTGCTATGTATCCCAGACAGGATATTGTCCTTGCTGGACTGATGGAAGAGCCAAGACTTGTAGGGAGTTCCTGTTTCTCCCCACATCCCCACCCATGATTCTGATAAGGGATGTCTTAGCCATGGGGTGGGACTGGGAGGGAACATCTGGGCACCCTTCAGGCTCAGGGTTTGTGGACTGTCAACGAGGCTGGACTTCACATAAACATACTCAATTTGCGCACACTAGCTCAGCAGTTCCTGCCCACATTCAGGGCAGGATTGTCCAGCTACTCACTGACAACTCCACAGTGATGTCTTATGTGAACAAGCCAAGGGGGCACCAGGTCTGATTCTAGGCATGAGTGTTAGGTGAGACATTTTGCAAGTCTGAAACCAAAGAGTTTCTGCTAGCAGTAGTAAGCAAACTTCTATTTCCTTTAATGATTTAGGTGCACTTTGGGAACAGCTACACCACTTCACAATAAGCTCCAGGGGGGATTCTGGCACAAGGTGGCAGAATTTCTTCTAGATCATCCCTCATGCAGTCATGGGGTACAGCATATTGCCTTTATGTGGGCTAGTGCTGAGTGGGAGGGAGTGGACTATGGCCCCAACCAACTTTGGGGTACACTGAGGAAGCAATTCCTGTGAAACTCGTAGTGCAGGCACTTCAATTCTGAGGGCCGTTTCATGTGAGACACAAGGAGATTCATAGATTCCAAGGCCAGAAGTGACCATTGTGATCATCTCGTCTGATCTCCTGTATAACACAGGTCAGAGAGCTACCCCCAAAATAATTCCTAGAGTGGATCTTTTAGAAAAACATCCGATCTTTGAGATAATGAAGGCCAATTATTATTTTTATGATATTTCTATTACAGTAGCACCAAGATGCTCTAATAAGGGCCCCATTGTGCTAGGTGCTGCAAAAGCATAAAAAGAAATGGTCTCTGCCCTGAAGAGTTTACAATCTAACTCCCTGTGAAAGGCCTTTCTTGTGCATATCTGTATAAGCATCTGTCTTAGGCCTAAGTAATTGCGACTGTCATTCACCTAATATGTGCTGCAACTGGTATAGACTATTTTAGTCTTTGTTTTATTTTTGAGTAAATCCTTGTAGATGATTCTATGTATATTAGTACCTCCCTCATGCTTCCCCCCTGCAACCCTCCCCCCAGTCATTTCTTCAATACACAAGCAACTTAACTTTAACTTTTTGTCCTAACACAAGATACGCATGTGAGGTAGAACAGGGTATATGCAAAACATTAACTAGAGAAGAACTAAGTCACTTTTTCTTTAAATGGAACACATTGAAAACATAACTTTAAATCTTAGCAGAGCAGTGGCACATTGCACAAGCAGAGGGAAGTAATATAACTGAGGTTATGGCAGGAACTGGAACTTATATGGAGTTCACAGGTTATAAATCTCCAGGAGAGTCAGAATTTAAAATAATACAATATTAAAGGAACTCGTGGTCAGATATAGTTACTTCTCATTTCCATTGATCTGAAAGAGGAACTTTACTTTATCTCAAATACAGCGGACCTGATGGTTTAACTGTCCTTTTTAAGACCTGAGACTAAAATGGGAAATAATACATCTGCTCACTGGGTTTTTTGTTAACTCTAAATACAGAATAATTAGGAAAGACTTAAGGATTGAATTTACCCCCTTTTAATGAAATCATATGTTTGTCTCTGTGCACTGAAAAAGCATTAATCACCAGAGGGCTTGATGATATAAATGTGCTTTGGTTGCTGTGTTTCTGTGGCTGAAAGATATATTTGCTCAGTTAGACATTCTGCCTCATAGTCTAATTTCAAATTAAATTTGAAAACAATTACTTCTAAAATAGTCCAGGGAAGTAGTTTTGAAGTACTTTATGAGACTGGAACTATTGATTGTCCAGAACCAAAATTAATTTTCAAGCAATAACAGCTGCCAAAATCTCTCCTGGCTGTTTATTGGGAGGTTATTGGAATGAAACTGGGTTTGTAAAATTATAGGAATTTTTAACCCTGTTACTTACCACTTTGTGTGAACTGGACATGAACTATTGTTAACAAATTAAATGAATTCCTTTCAGAATCACAAACTGTTTTACTAATTTATGGAGCATATCTAAGAAACTTGATTGCAGGCTAGGGCAGCAGCTAAGCTGAGGTAGTCTCCAGGGCCTTAAAAATGGTAAGACTTTCAGTGTCATACATGAATTTAATTTAGATTTAATATGATTTACATTAAATAGGGTCTGGTTATTCCCAAACATATTTTGAGGTTTTACAATTATGGTAAAGATAAATATCTTACAAAACTGTTAATACTATGAAAGACATAGTTATGAATCTGATATTTACCATTCCATTACTGTCATATCAAATTTTAATTAAATATGTATTTGAGATGCCAACTGAAAAGGTTAGAGAAAAGGCTTGTAAAATAGATTTGGCTACAGGCTTCGCACATTGTGTCTGTTCCCACAATGTGTCTCATTTCCCCAGCCAGGGTATGCCTCTCCTTCATGTATCTCTGCTCGCCTTGCTTAAGTCCCACCACAGCTGAATGATTATTTCTCTATAAAGTAATGGTGGAATAATTTAGACTTCTCACAATTAACTGTGTAATATTTGGGACTACAAGTTCATTTCTTCTTGTGGAGTAGGTAACTTGCATTCTACCTTTCCTCCATTTCCCCATCCTATAACCTATTCCGACCTTTACTCCCTGACACATTTCTCAAAGGAGAGGAACAGCATTCGTTAATGTATTTTCTACAACTTGGAATAGTGTTCACTAGAGACAACCTATAAGACTCTTTCTATTTCAAATATATACTTACAGATATAAAAGATCTCTGAATACTGAAAAACACGCACCAACAATAACAAAAGCACAAAATAAATGTCTTTCATTTTGTGGTTTATTGATGGATCCCACCCACATCCAAACAACCTTAGGGTGTCTAGCTGAAACCCAGATCCTTATTTTGCAGTTTGAGCTCATCTCTAATCTTGTTATGGCCTCTACACGTAAACCTTGTAAAACATGAATGCTGCCTTTTCTTCTCTTGGCAACGTTTTTGTTTTATAACTCCAGGATCAAATGTGTAATGTGAACCATGAATTGTCACATGTTGAATCCAACAATATGCTGGAATCTGTAACAATGCTAATGTGAATAGCAATGTATTTGTGGATGCATTTTTGTAGAAGCATCACAGGCCTCTCAGGCACATTCTTTCCTGGGTGATGGCATGACAGATGGGTCATGTGTCCTAATGAAAACAACACCTCCATTTCCTGCACCGATAGCTCCATTTCAGCCAGAGAGGCTGCTCTGTACAAGAGATGTAGTGGGGTCCCCTGCACCTTCTCTCATAGTTCCATGTGCATAGTTCTCCTCCTAAATGATGATTTGGTCTGGGGAAATGCTCTCAGTTGCATGCATAAGTGAGTGTTCAAACTGTCGATTTAACTGTCTGCATGGACAAAATTATGCACAAAATGGAGATTATCCTTTTAACTTCTTATTCCCTCCGGTAGTCCTGGGGACATCTAGACTTTTCCTAATATGCACATAATTCCCATCAAAAATTAAAATACATTATACAAGGGACTGGATTGGGACGTGGGTATAGCCACAGTTGTCTTGTGTGATTCTGGGTAGTCACTTACATTTGTTCTCATTTCCCCATCTATAAAATGGAGGTAATATTTCCCTAACTTACATGGGTATCATGGGGGTAAATTCATTAATCATTTTTATATATCGCACCTACTAACCCCAGTTATAGACCCCATCATGCTAGGCACTGTATAAGCACATAACAAAGCCAATCCCTGCCTCTAGATGCTTATAGTTTAACTTGGCTGTGAGGTAACTTTTAGTTACTACTATGATGTGCAAGCACCCAGATACATAGACACCATTAATGGACAAAGGGCACTTTACTTCTGAAAAATGGTCGGAAGTAAAAAGATGCATCTTATAAAGACAAATGTTCTTATGGGCATGAACCAAAGCCCTTTGAAGTCAATGAAAAGATTCCTATAGACTTCAATGGACTTTGGATCAAGGCCATAATGAACAACCATTTTTGTTCTGTTAGATAAGTTCTCACTATGTTGTAATCATTGTACTATTAAAATATGGTGTAGAATTCTGGTTTCTTAAAATAGTTTCCAGCATATATGCCATTAACATAAACCAAATATTACATTTCCTTTCTCCAGAAAGCACTTCCAAATGTTTATTTTATGTGGTAATGTGCCATACTAACACCTTAATTTGTTCTGTGGATACCATATATATTCATAGAACATACTGTATTTTCTTTAATGGCTTTCATTAACTTGATTATGCCCATGAGCATGATTTTTGCCAAAATAACCTAGCAGGAAAACCTAATCTCTTGGTTTGTGCGTGGAAACTAGCATGCATATATTAACAAGGGTCTACTTTTAATAAACAGCAGTTAATACATTTATTTTGAAAATACAGTTATAAATTTAATCGTGAGTGAAACATTATATTCTTACAAAGATTTATAACTTCCTGGTTCTGGAAATTGTTGAATATATATAGTCTAAAACTGATCACATATTTGATGAGATTGGCTATGTTTTTGTTAAAGGCATTTGTGGTTACACCAAAGTGCCCTGAAAAAGGTCTCACTACTCCTTTCGGATGACGTACCAGTGTTTGATCCTGAGCCAAAAGGACAGAGCGACAATAACAGGTGGGAGCAAAACTTTGTTTTTTCAGTGGGGTATTTTGAAAGCAACCAACCACAGAGTTAGTGTTATTTGATCAAGTGTCACAGATACTTACACAAAACAAGGAGCCTGAGGCACTCAGTGCTCGTATACAGATTCCAGAGTTGCTAAAGGGTTGGGATAAACAAGAGGCAATGACTTACAAATGGTCCAAAGGATCATACTGGTATCCTACACTGGAACTGGCTGTCTCAGTCCTCTAGTGAAGTCAGTCAGGGTTAGGTCCACAGAAGGGACTTAAACTCGGTATTGCAAGAACTATCTTTAGGTGCCCAGCCACCCATTGGAATCATTGGCCCTGACTTAGGCATCCAGGCTCCTTACACAATGCACAGGGAGAGCTAGGAATGGGATTTATGAAAGCCAGCACTCTGAGCAAGGAGCCACCTAAACTAGCCAGTAGGAAATGTTGAGGAGAGCGAGGTGGCTTAAGCCCTGTCTTTTAAAGGAAGTTAGGCACCGAATTCTAGGCTTGAAGGTGGTGGTTTCCTCTACTTAGGATTCACAGCCACTGTGACTCTCCTGGAGTTACCTGGACTAAGCCAGGCCAGCCCTTTCTCACCAAAAAACAAGAAGGTGGTGGTGCCCCCCTTTGCCCCATAACCTAATGGTTAGAGCACTCACCTGCCTGACTCAGAGCAGGGACTTGAACACAGGTCTCCGATCTTCCAGATGGGAGCCTGGACCACTTTGCTATGGGGCTCTGAGGAACTGCTGTCTCTCCTCTTGAAGCTGTTTCACTTATTTTACAAAAATATTTAAATAGTCATTGGGCCAGTGTGAGAGAATGTTCTGAGGGTCACTTGGGTGGGCCAATGAAGTCTGCTCACAACAGCAGATACGCAGTACAAATGAAAATCTGTCCAGTAGTAGAGATTAAAATCCTAATAATGAACTGCATAGGGAAGGGCAGAAGGGGGACTTGGAAGCAGTCCTGGCAAGGTGAATGTAATAGGGTGTGTTGAGGCAGGAGCTGACTCAGCACCCTGTCACTTAAATTCCCACCAATATAGTTTAACTGGGACTAACTAGAAGTTCAATTAAAAAGTGGCACTACAGCTGAGGGGGTAACTAGAGGGGGGAGTCCTGGAAGGAGGGAGAAGTGGGAGCCTGAAGGAAGGCAGAGGTAGACAGCCTGAAGCATGTGGGGGAGCTCACTGGCATTTGTAAATATATGCAAATAGCACTACAGGCAGAGGCCTATTGAAAGAATATACTAAAACATGGTGGTGATGAAGGAGACTGAAGTGTAGGGTGACCACACAGCAAGTGTGAAAAATCGAGATGGGAATGGAGAGTAATAGGCGCCTATGTAAGACAAAGCCCCAAATATCGGGACTGTCCCTATAAAATCGGGACATCTGGTCACCCTACCAAAGTGGTCTGGTCTGTACTTAAGGACTCAGAGAGGGCCCCGTGGCTGTGACATTATCTAACCCTGATCTAAGGTTGCTTGGTTAATGCTGGTTATTTGGCAATCAATTAACTCGTTAATGGACACCAAACTCTAGTCTACGCATCCCTTAGGGCAGAGAGAACCCACCGACACACGTGCACCCATCCTCCTGCAGCTCCCCCACAACCACCAAGGGGCCAACCCCTGGGGCAGGTTCCACACATGAGCACACCCCAAATCCTACTTGTACAGGATGGAGCCATTGCAACCTTCTGGCTTGACTGGCTGAAAAGAGTCTCCATACGGTCCCTTCTGCTTGGCCCTTCTAGCCACTATTGCACCAGACTCTCCTTGCAGCTGCCAGGTTTGCCATCACCATGCTATAAGGCATAGTGCCGGGGCATAGTACTAAAGACCGGGATCTAAGGCACAGTCTTAAAGTTGTGGCCAATTAAGACTATCTCAGGCATTGCCTACACTGGCGGTGGCATGCAGAATATAGGTAGCTCACACCACAGTGAAAGGTTTCAGAGTAGCAGCCGTGTGAAAGTCAGTCTGCGTCCACACTGCAGTGTGTAGCTACATGCAGCAATGAAAGGCTCTGGCAGCAGGGACATGACATTGCTACAAATGGCAGTGTAGCTATGGGAGGCACTGCTTGGGTGTATAGAGAGATCTGTAGGATACATACCTTAGGGTTCTGGCATATCTGTACTCTACTAGCCTAAGCAGTGTCACGCTGTCTACACTATTTATAGCCATGCTGGCGGTCATGCTGTGTATGTTCTCTACATGCCACCTTAAGCCCTAGGGTAGAATACGCAGGATACTTCAGTGCTCATCCTGATGGGATTTTTGTTTCTATAACTGTCCATTTGCATTGTCGCTGATTTTTTTTTTCTCCATGAGCTTAATCTTTGGGGCAGGAGTTGTCTGTTGTTCAGCTGTACAGCTCTGAGCACAGGAAGGCCCCAATCCTAATTGTGGCTTCTGAGGACTACTGTGATACAAATAATAATAATAAGCATTAAGCAAACAAGAGTTGCATAGTGTTGGGTTCAGAGTTTGTTTTAAACTTCCAACTAATATTAGTGAAAAGGAGAAGTTAAATACTTGCAGTTCAGAATAAGCACCTAGAATTAGATATTTATCTCAACCTTGTCAGAGCTTCCTGTGTCAGCAAAAGTGGAGTGGAAAACAGACTTTCGAACAAGATTTCCAGTACTACTTACTTCTACTTAGGGTAGAAATACAGCATCCTGTCCTGTGCTATTTCAGCACTTCCAGTTTTGTCTGGACCCCCAAAAATGTGGAGATGCATGAAAATATAATTAAGGAGAAACTGTTTCGAATATCAGAAAAAATTGCATTCAGCTCTAGTTCATGTTTTAGATTAAGCTCCTTTTTAAAGAGAAATTTTGCCCATCCTTCATAGAGATTTAATACTTAGGTTTTATTGTGATACCAAATAGATGCATTAAGTGTTAACAGTGTATATATCACATTTTTACATATTTGCTTTGCATTAATTAGGCATTCTTCAAGTCTTTGTAATCAGTGTTTTCCTACATTCTTGTATTTTATTTTTTGTTTCCTGTATTTCTCCTTGAATCATTTTCCTGTGAATGTAGGGCTGCACACATTAAATTACTTTTCAGGCTTGGCATTGACAGAAAGTAAAACTATTTTTTTATGAAAAA
Organism: Trachemys scripta elegans; assembly: GCF_013100865.1. Taxonomy (NCBI): domain Eukaryota; kingdom Metazoa; phylum Chordata; order Testudines; family Emydidae; genus Trachemys; species Trachemys scripta. The sequence goes on from NC_048303.1 coordinate 79,168,844, forward strand.
TTGTATTGCAATATTAAAGTAATTATGGTCTGATGTTGTCATATGATAATTTTTAGTGATCATTCCTCTGAGGAAATGATGGGCCTGATTCTTCAAGTTCTTCTCTCTCAGAATTCCCACTGAAGCTAGTAGCAGTTCTTCTTGCAGAATGCTTTCAGGTTTGGGTTCTAACTGGATTCCACACAGTAACAGAATTTTATTTATTAGGTTCAGGTCCTTCAAACATGTATGTGCTTAACTTTACACATGGGAGTTGTCCCACTGATGGGACTGGGCCATTATTTCTCTGTGTATAAAAATCTTAGTTTAAGCCATTTATCTAGTGCAATCGGAGGTAGTTTTGTGTAGGTAAAACTGGAGAAAAGGCAGCAATGGTGAGATTGCTTTTTAAAACATTTGCAGAAGTCTGGGGGAAGGTCATTTAAAGTCAATAGAATTTAAAATGGAAAAAAAAAATCTAAGGCTCTTAGGAATAAACTTAAAGTACTAGATCTTGAAACCAGTCCAAGAAAAGTGAGTGATAACGTATCACTGCTTCAAAGGGTGGGATGCGGTAAGCCAATGAAAAGGAATTTCATATATCTTTGGAATTAGTGTGAGTATCAACCTTGCATTCTGTAGGAGCAGGGTATACAAGTTATAAAGGGAGAGCTTGGTCTCTGGTTTCTGTGTGCTGTATCCTGCAACCCTTTGCAGAATAGTGGCCATCCTTTAGAATTAGCTCCATATGGCTGAATCCCTGCTGATTTCAGTGGGGCTTAATGTGGGCATAGGCATCTGCCCCTACAGAGCTCATTGCAGGATCAGCCCTTATGAAGTTACCCCACACTATATTACACTATTTGCCTATTGTAGACATAATTTAAGTTTTCCTCTACTCACAACTGTCTTTCCCTTAGACTAGAACTAGGGTGACCAGATGTCCTGATTTTATAGGGACAGTCCCGTTTTTTGGGGCTTTTTCTTATATAAGTACCTATTACCTCCCCACCCCCCATCCCAATTTTTCATACTTGCTATCTGGTCATCCTAACTAGAACATAAGAATGGCCATAGTGGGTCAGACTAATGATCCATCTAGCCCAGTATCCTGTCTTCCAATAGTGGCCAATGCCAGGTGCTTCAAGGGAATGAACAGAACAGGCAATCATCAAGTGATCCATACCCTGTTGTCCACTCCCAGCTTCTGGCAAACAGAGGCTAGGGACACTCAGAGCATGGTGTTGCATCCCTGCTTATCCTGACTAATAGCCATTGATGGGCCTATCCTCCATGAATGTATCTAGTTCTTTTTGAACCCTGTTATAGTTTTGGCCTTCACAACATCCCCTGGCAAAGATTTCCACAGATTGACTCTGTGTTATTTGAAGTACTTCCTTTTGTTAGTTTTAATTTTTTTTTTTTTTTTTTGCCTATTAATTTCATTGGGTGACCCCTAGTTCTTGTATTATGAGAAGAAGTAAGTAACTTTTCCTTATTCACTTTCTCCACACCACTCATGATTTTATAGACCTCTATCATATTCCTCCTTAATCATCTCTTTTCCAAGCTGAAGAGTCCCAATCTTTTTATCTCTCCTCAATATAAGCTGTTCCATACCCCTAATCATTTTTGTTGCTCTTCTCTGCTTTTCCAACTCCAATATATCTTTTTTGAGATGGTGCGACCAAATCTGAACACAGTATTCAAGATGTGGGCATACCATGGATTTACACAGAGTCAATATGATATTTTCTGTCTTATCTACGTCTTTCCTAATGGTTCCTAACATTCCATTAGCTTTTTTGACTGCTGCTGCACTAGAACAAAGTGCAGACAAGCATACTTAACTAACTTCAGTTTACTGTAATTTATGTTCCAATAAACCATCTAATCTTCCTCCAGCTGAAAATCAAATCGCCATAACTGGTTCACTGTCAGTTTCTGAATTTGGTGAGCTCTCATTGCTCATTTTCAATAATCATAATTAATAGAAAAAACTTTAATAAAAATGAGTCTCAGATCTTTAAATATGATCATAAGCTTTTAAGTAAGTCTTAAGACATTTTGCATTTGGTGCCCTCACATACAAGTGCTGTTTGGATCAGGAAGCCAGTGACTTTCAATTGACATTAAACAGGAAATAATTTGATAACAATTGGTATTATATGAGCACATAAGGGCTATACTAAAGCTAAAAGGTTTGATGTATGGAGAAATGTTTCCAGTGAGTGTACAGTGTATTTTTTATTTTGCATGAGTGTGGAGGAAAGAGATACCTTTTAGGAGTTTGACACTGACTCTTTGCTATTCAGTCTCTGTGTAAGACCTGAGCTAGTAAAGCATCTATGTGCTTGACATTAAGTACAAAAATAATCCCATTAAGTTCTGTGGGACTTCTCATGTGCTTAATTTTAAGCACGTATTTAAATGTTTTGCTGAATCAAGGCCTAAATAATTGAATGGGTTGTCATGTGACACAAGGATGTCATCAGATTCATGTTTGTGATTTATTTTCTTTCTTAACCTATTACCCACATTGAACCCATCTTCTTTACTGCTTATTATTACTGTCAGTGGCAGAAAATATGGGTCTTTAAAGCTAATGGCCAAACTCCAGTGGCTTCCATCAGACTCTATATTGGCATTAGTCATATAAGCAGACTAGATACAAAAATGTTTAATCAGAACTTTCGATATTACCAACATTTCACCTTTGTTTTGGGATCTCTCCAGTGGAACGTAAACCAGATTTTTACTTTCCGAAGTGGAACTTGAATACGTGTGTTTGGAAAATTGCATTTTCCCTATCAAATCAAATCAATGTGTGTCTATTTAAATGGACCTTCCTGGAACGTGAGGTTGTAGGTAAAAATAATTGTCACTTCACAGAAAATGCTTTTCCACAGAAATATAGATGAGATATTTTGAGAAAAGCCACAAATCTGCACCCACAGAACTGAGAACTACAAAGGTCTGTCAGAACATGTTCAGTTATATTAGATGGTCACTGTTAGGAAATCATGCACCCCAGAGAGTATATCCAGACTTTGTGTAGAATATGGCATATGCGAAATTTTACATTGTTCTTACAATACTGACTCTTTTCTCAGTGATATTAAACCTGGAGAAAGACATGCAAGTATCAACTGATAAGTTCTGCAAACTTGGTTAAACCTAGAGGCACAAAGTGGAGTGTGTTTTTTAAAGTCATGACTATTGAATGAGTTGGATGCTTTTGGAATAACCCAGAGTGGCGTGACATGCAGGCAGTTTTAGTCCTATGATAGTATTATGAATGTTTGTTCATGCTTTCTCGAAGCTTTTTATTGATTTGGTTAAAGTATTGTATGAATGCAGCATTTCAGTAGCAAAATATGATCAAGATGTGTTCCCCATGATACTGCTATAGCCATTAATTTATTTGAATGCTTTGTTATGCAGAAAAATATCTTGGCATTGACAATCTTATGGGAAACTGGATAATTGTGCGGGTAGTTAGCTGTCTAGTAAGTCTCCCTTAAAACAGAACTCTTTGCTTGGGTAATACATTGTCCTGGCAGTCACTTCATTACTGATATATCGGTCTCCTGAGTTTTCGCCTTTGCATCCTTTCTCATATGTTAGTGTAGTACTGCTTCTACTGCAGATGGCACCTTAGGATCATAGGTTTTTCTGCCTTTGTGTTATTCCTCCCTGGGTTTATCTCACAATTATTCCATGTTTCCTTCTGAATTCTGTTACTTTTTTGTGCATTTGACATTTGCAGATTTTTTTGTACACCATGCAGGTGTATTATGTAAGGTGTGGCTTCTCCACCATTACCTGCACGCGCGCACACACACACACACACACTGTGCAGTTGTGACTTTTTCAGCTGATACAAAGGACTATTAATTTAAATACAAAAAAAGTTGGGCTTTTTTTTAGATTTAGCAAAATGGCAAATATAATTGAGGAAAAGCAAACCAAATCCAAAGAGGAAACAGAAAAAGGGATACCTATATACACACACGACACACAGTTATAATGTCCAGTAACTACAAATTACAACACACATTTGTAATTATAGGGTCAGACTCACCAGTACATAGAATATGTGGAGTTTGCTAGTGAATTTGGTCCATCATATACGTATTCATGCCCATTTCAGTTTAAGAAAAAAGTCACTAACAATTCTGTATTATTCTTGAATGTTTCCAATGTACATTTTATTTAAATGTGAATGGTATGTATGGAGTGTATCTAATGATCAGTATTGAACTGAGAAGAATTTTCCCAATGCTCCAGAATGACTTTTGTATCTTTTAGTTTTCAGTACAGAGTTTCACTCCTACATAGGGGTGCAGAGTTCCGGGAGCCAGTTGCAGGTGGCAAAACATGGAGGTAGGAGAGTTAACTTCCAAAGATTCAGATTTGGGAGAAGACCTGCATTTTTCATAATATACTCAGTTTTCAAATCTTTGGAGGTTTGCTTATCACTAGTTACTGTAGTTTTTACAAGCTACTATTTTTCATGCATACATTCACAAAGCTTTTAATTTTTCCATTCTCCATGGCTGACCTCTGATTTGAAACCAAGAAAAATCTCCAAGGAAGAACATATTTAAGCACTTAACACACTACTTTAGTTTTGTTTTAGGCTTCCTTAACCTAGTTTCTCTTTCCCTTGCCCATTGGCATCAGATACTTAAAAACAAGTAAAATAGATCTCTTGTGTTGCTCTCACTCGCACGCACACACACACACCACACATGCGCACACACACACATGCATCCCTTCCTCCCTGTGCCACAATTTTTAGGGGGTTTTGTCCTATGATTATAAAGAGTTTGATTTGTAGACCTTTGCCTAGTCACCGTAAAATGGGTAAGAAAAATAGGCCATTTAAAAGTGTTCTGTTTGGATTCTGTCCGTATTCCCTCTGGCGCTCAGGTTTTGATACTCAAGTGTCTGCTCATACATAGACTAAAGAAGTGGAGCGTTAGCGAGAGTGAGGTTATGACTCCTGGAATTTGTTGGACCAGTTGCATGGTTTTAAACTCTTCACTCCTATTCCATCCAAGCTTAAGAGCTAGTTTGCAATTTTGAAAAGGCCTCTGTATCGAGTCTGAATCTCTGATAAACTTCCTACTGTGGCTCCAATGTTCTAATTCTCATTTCCTCTTTTCTCTTCTTTCAATATTTTATGTATCTATTTTAGATAGCAGTAGAGAGGCGCGGAGATGACTTGTGCCTGCCAATGGCGGGGGGGGGAGGAAGGGGGGCAGAACGGGGGCCAGAATGAAGGCAGCATGCAGAGTAGAAGCCAAGCAGCAAATCAGGGGAGGAGGGCACATGACCCTGTATGCCCCTCCATGTGTTGCCACTGGAGAGGAGAATGTAATGTATATTAAAATATCAAGCATTCAAAAATCAAGAAATTCAATATTATGGCTACAAACTCAACTTTCACTATACAGATTCAGGTGTCTGCCTTAAAAAAATCCTTGTAATTACAGGTGGAGTGGGTAGCAACACCTAAATGTAAGGTCCCTACGCTTCCCATTCTCAGCAGTTACTCATGATTTTGCCAAACTTTAACCATTCAGGCTGAATTTTTCCACATGCTTGGTCTTGGAACAAGAAATGGGAATCAAAGCTGATGTGTATTCATAAATTAACCATAAAAGTGGTCTTGGTAGCCAGCTGGTGGTTGTTAACTGTGTAGTGTGCCATTAAAAGGTTAAATACAATGCATCAAACTGGCATGTCATTAGGCAGTGCACAAACACACACAATTAACTTCCTATAAGAATTCAAATCCCTCTTATGTAAATGATTAAAAGAAACTTTTAAAATCCATTTGCAATGTTCAATGTTATGTTTTCTTCATCAGAGATGTGTTTTGTTCCATTGTAAATATCTTTTATGGCTAGTTCAGACTAATTGTTTGAGTATCTGATCTAGTTGCCTATGTGCATGCACTTTAGGCCTTCAAACAACCACATGTGTAGAATTACATGATAATTTTCAAACTGGTTCAGTCTACCTCTGTGTTTTCCTTTCTTGTTCCAAACAAGCAAGTGTCACTAAAGGACCAATGTTGAGACAATGGAACAATCTGTGCTCTTACAAAAATGCAGGTTCCAGCATTTGGATCATTATTCATCCAGGACTATCTCTCTCAGTGACTCTCTTCGAATTTCTTTGTAAATAGTTGATCTTATTAATAGTTTGAAGCCTTTATTTGAATGTTGCTATAAGGATATCTTGGATTTATTTTGAAAATATAGTAAAAGGATTTTATATTCTCCTTATTGTTGTAATAGATTTTATTGTTCTTAAATATACAAGGCCAAACTCATCCCTGGTGTAATTCCATTGGCCATTGTTTCTTCTTCAGATCCTGTATTGTAGTTTTGAATCTTTTGCTTTCTGAATGACGTGAAACAGTTGAAAAATCTGCTGGTTAGTGAGTGTAAAATGTAGCAGAAAATTTTCCCCTTAGTAGTAATCACTAAAAGTTTACAGATTTATCAATAATTACTAGATGCAAGCTTAGTTTCCCAACTCTGGGATAGCAACTTCCCACAAACAACTTAAATACTCACCTAGTGCTGTTCATTTTAATTAATTCGGAAACAAATTTTCTGTTTAAGTGAAACATTGGGAATTGTGCTTTGATGCATTAATTTATACCTTCCACTTTTCTCCTAACACACATTTGAATATCATGTAAAGAAGATGATTTATAATGAAGTTCATTTAATGTGACTCATTTCTCAGTGGTCTTGGAACACTTTATAGTTGGTGAATTATACTTCAAATTAATTTAAAATGAAGCAGTAAAGTAAGACAATCACCAACTATTCATCAACTGTAAAAAAGCCCTTTTCTAAGAAATCATTTACAACAGTATGTCAAAGAATCACAAAACATTTTCTAAATATGCATTATGGTTCTTGGGTATACAAACTGACATTAACAAGAATCTCTAATACGGGGGGTTAATAAGTATGCCCTCTACTGCAACAGACCTTATGCTCAGGAAGGTGATATGAGGCAGAACAAGGCTTCTAAAACAGCAATTAAAGGGAATATTGAGGAGGGAGTGTTTCACAATGAGTGAAAGGGGAAAAAAGGAAAAAGTGAAGTTCTTCTCTGAAAAGTCATTATGGAAAAATGGCAGGTTTTTATACTCCTCATATCTACTCCCTACACCTCAGTTGCTCACTGTAGTGACAAAATAAATTCTGACCACATTTTACTCCAATTAATCCTGCAGAGCCAACACAGCTGAGAAGGAGGGAAATGGATTTTATTCCTTTTATGTCTCATCAACATAATTGTTTGCCAAGTTCCAGTCAGTTGCAATCCTGCTGAAGGCAATGAATAATCAGAAGACTCTGAGTTTGCACAGGTGTTACCAAATGCCTAATTTGAGTTGCAGAACCTTTATTACTGGTGATAATATGTCTCACATCTAGAAGCATGGCTACAAAGGACCTCCTATGACCACGGCAAATATCAGAACCCATTGTGCAGTACTTTGCTTCAAACAGCATTATTCTTTTCAGGGGAATCTTCATTAGGCTAAAAGAGGATGCAGTGTTACCAACTCTCATGATTTTATCACAATAGTCTCATGATATTTTATTTTTTCTTAACGCCCCAGCTCTTGGAGTCATGTGATGACATGACTATTTTAGCTTTCTTTTTTAAAAGAATTCTGGCCCTTCATGGCTGTAGAGAGAACCTGGAAAATGTAACCTGAGTAAACCATAGAGGCTCAAAAGCCAGAAGGCAAATATAATTCTATTGGTTTTCTTTTAATAATGATTTTTTTACGTCAATCTGATGATTTTTGGGGGGGGAGGAGCGTGACTCATGCTTCTTTGAATGCTTGAGGGTGGCAATACTGGAGCATTCAGCGTGGTCTATCCAGTCTGTGATCTGTCCTGCTCCATCTAAAGCAGGGGGATAGAGGTGGGAAATGGTGCCAGAGGTCCTCACCACATGGAGATCTGAGGAGGAGGATCTGGGTCAATGAGGGAAGAATGGGAAGTGTTCCAGAGAGAGACAAAGGGTCAAATTCTGTTCTCAGTTACATTAGCATAAATTGAGAGTAACACAATGGAAAGTTTTGACTGCAGAATTGGTAACCAATGCACAAGTCCACTTGTAATATTTTAGCATTTACAAAATGGAGAAATAACTTAGATTCATGGCGCAGACTACTTTGCTGTAGGTGAATAGCAGCAGCAAAACCAAATTGGAGGAAACTGCTATGCTTGAATTGTTCATCATGGTACAAACAAAATAAATTCTAATTCAGACAAGATTTGTACCCTGTCAGCACTAGAATTTTACAATCCTGTTAATTGACACTTGTTGAAATGTGACTAAATATGTAAGTGTAGATGTGCTCCTCTTTTTCTAAAACTATAACTCAGCACTGTAAATACTTTTTGTTTTGAACATAGCAGATATGAAGGATAACATTGGAGTGAAACCTTCAATGTGTTAAATTGTAAAGTACAGAGTGGATAAATTCGGCTTCAGTATAAGGAGTTCCAGTGTATTTGGCAGTACAATATCTGGATATGGGAATGTTAGAAGCAATTTGGAATGGATTGCACCAATAACCAGAATTCTTATTCCACCTTGGGGATATTGCACAGCGAGGTTGGTATTCAGGTTCTAAAAACAGATGGAAATATGGATGTGTATCAGACGTAGTGGGCAGAGAAGGGATCACAAAGAACATCAGCACTTGTATGATGTCCTGCTATATAGGGATTTTACACTGCAGGCTTGAATCTGGAAACCAGCTTGAATTATGCAAGGATAAGCTAGGGTGTAAATTTAAGGTGCAAAAGCCATTCTGCACTAACTCCCTGTATGGAGACTTATTGCATAATAAGAGCATAGGTGCGGGAACTAGGAGTGCTGGGGGAGCTGCCACACCCTCTGGTTTGAAATGGTTTCATATACAGGGTTTACGGTTTGGTTCAATGGCTCTCAGCACCCCCACTATACAAATTGTTCCAGCATCCCTGAATAAGAGTGCCAAATGGAGAGCTAGTGCAGAATAGCTTTTATGCAGTAAAAACAATGAGGAGTCCTTATGGCACCTTAGAGACTAACAAATTTATTTGGGCATAAGCTTTCATGGGCTAGAACCCACTTTATCATATGCATGAAGTGAAAAATACAGTAGGGGAAATGAGTATTGGGGAAATTAGGTTTAGGTTTTGTAATGACCCAACCACTCAGTCTTTATTCAGGCCTAATCTGATGGTGTCCAGTTTGCAAATTAATTCCAGTTCTGCAGCTTCACGTTGGAGTCTGTTTTTGAAGTTTTTTTGTTGAAGAATTGCCACTTTTAGATCTGTTATTGAGTGACCAGAGAGATTGAAGTGTTCTCCTACTGGTTTTTGAATGTTATGATTCCTGATGTCAGATTTGTGTCCATTTATTCTTTTGCATATAGACTGTCCAGTTTGGCCAATGTACATGGCAGAGGGGCATTGTTCACACATGATGGCATATATTACATTGGTAGATGTGCAGGTGAACGAGCCCCAGATGGTGTGGCTGATGTGGTTAGGTCCTATGATGGTGTCCCTTAAATAGATATGTGGACAGAGTTGGTAGCAGGGTTTGGTTCCTGGGTTGGTGTTTTGTTGTGTGGTGTGTGGTTGCTGGTAAGTATTTCCTTCAGGTTGGGGGGCTGTCTGTAGGCGAAGACTGGCCTGTCTCCTAAAGTCTGTGAGAGTGCGGGATTGTCCTTCAGGATAGGTTGTAGATCCTTGATGATGCACTGGAGAGGTTTTAGTTGGGAGCTGTAGGTGACGGCTAGTGGCGTTCTGTTACTTTCTTTGTTGGGTCTGTCTTGTAGTAGGTGACTTCTTGGTACCCTTCTGGCTCTGTCAATCTGTTTCTTCACTTCCTCTGTGTGGACAAGCCCTTATAAAAGTGATGGATCTACAGTTCTAGTTTAGGAAATTGGGGTAATTTTCATTTTCTTGTTTTGTGTGTCTTCTGGCAGGTTTAGTAATGATCAGAGGACAAGAAAGACTGTGAGGGAAGGACTTCTTTATCACTGATTCAGCACTCAGAGCACTAATGCAATGATAGAACTGTAGCAAAGAACCTGTCAGAGCTATCGTTTTACCACAAGCCATAGATGCCTTGATGTTTTACCTATCTTGACTGACCCTCATATGATTAGAGACTGACGCAATCAAAGAATATCCTCTATTCTCCACAAGCATTCACATCCCTGCAGGCAGGTTCAGTAAGCTTAACTGAAAAAGGCTCCTGCTACAGTAGAGAACAAAGAAAGGTATTTGCAAGATCAGAGGAATTAATTTACAATAGTACAGTTTGGAGCAGCTATGTGATGCCGTGCGTTATTGCATTTGCTTGTTATGTCAAGACACTCTATTTAAATCATTCATAAGTCATAAAAGAAAATGAGTTTTTTGGTCTCAAACTAGTTCTTAGAGGATATTTGATGAACCACCATATATTTTTTATAATTTATATGATTAGAGGCTCTACTCTAGAGAGCCCAGAAATGGGATAGTAAGGAAGTTTCACATCTGAATTAAGGTGCGAGGATATCAAAATTGTAGGGAAAAGTTTATGTAGTTTTTGCCTGGTTACATTGTGCTTGTGAAACTTGGTCTTATTTGCCTTGCAGCGAGTAGATATTTCAGAGAGCTTCCAATCATTTTGTCGTTTGATGTTGTTCACACGTTGTGATATATTATATACGGATAACCATAAAAAAGGGAAAATCATTCCAACTCTCAGATATATTTTCAAAGAGGAACATGAAGATTAAGTTTCTTGACTCACATTCATGCTAAAAAGAGCTGCACAATTAAATCCCTCAAGCATTGCTTTGAAAATTTACCTCTTGCTGTTTTTCTACAACGCTCTCTTTGTGGTTTCTGAGCGCTTATCATTTGTATCCTTACATGAATGTAGCTTAGTGAGTGCCTATAGATTAGAGATACGGGATTTAGTTTAGTTTGCTTACAGCTGGTTATATGGTTAAAGAGGACAGAACAGAAAAGAACTCTGTTATGAATTCTGAGTGACTGAAAATGGATTTAGAATGGAAAGATGACCATAACCTCTTGCAAAATGCTACTGTCTAATGTCCTGCATGAGCCCTGTGTGTGTCCAGTAGAGTCCTATGAAGTAATCATGGCAAAATCTGTTTTCCAAAATGTGTGTTTATTCATTTCCCTACTAGAACTATTTGATTTTACACTGAATAAAGGAAAGAGTTAAATCTCATTCAAGTAACAAGTTCTCATGTTTAAAAGTTACGGTAGCTGGCTTTGGTAATTTTTTTTCATTTCATAAGTATAATTAAGCAATTACTGAACCTGTATTGTAAGAATTAATAATTTCTGTTCCTCTGAAAAGTGTCACTTGATTCTGACTAGTAGCTCAAATAAATAAATCACTGTTGCATAATGGGAAAAATATGTACAATAAGTTTTCCTGTAAGTTAACACAGAGGAAGATCTGTGTTACAAAAATAGTTTGTAAAAAGGGCAATGGTTCAAATGAAAGCTAAACAACTAATTCTCTGAATCATTCAGAGAGTGTACAAAAAGGTATGACTCAGGTAAAATGGGAATAATCAAGAAAAATATTTTTGAGTGCATTATAATGAAAAGTATCTAGTTTGTTGAACAGACAAACACAGATTTTTCATTGTGTGGTTTAGTGAGACATAATTCAGATCTACACAGAACTCTGAACAGGAGTACTTGTGGCACCTTAGGCCTTGGCTACACTTGCAGATGTACAGTGCTGTGAGTTAAACCTGACTTCGTGCAGCTGAGTAGAGAAAGCGCTGCAGTCTGTCCACACTGACAGCTGCCCAGAGCACTATTGTGGCCACATTTGCGGCAATTGTAGCGCTATTGGGAGCAGTGCATTATGGGCAGCTATCCCACAGAGCACCTTTTCCCATTCTGGCGCCGTGGGTTGTGGGAAGGGGGCGTGGGTGCGGGGGATTCTGGGTCCTGTCCCAATGCCCCATGATGCATCGCTTCGCATCCCAGAAATCCCTTTGTTTCCGTCCACCTTTGGTGCCATCTTTCAACCGTTTCTGTGCGGGAAATGGAGTCCGAACTGCTGAGGCGTATGCTGACGAGTCTCGCCAGCACATCACGTTTGGCTGTCGAACTATTCCTTAAGATCCAAAGTGACAGTGAGGGTGAGGAGTCTGACAATGCTATCGAGCCATGTAACGCGTACGACACGAAATTGCTTGTGGCATTCACGGACATGCTTGGTGGAACGCCGCTTTTGGGCTCGGGAAACAAGCACCGAGTGGTGGGATCACATTGTCATGGAAGTCTGGGATGACGAGCAGTGGCTGCAGAACTTTCGGATGAGAAAAGCCACTTTCATGGGACTGTATGAGGAGCTCATCCCCACCCTGTGGCGCAAGGACACGAGATTGATAGCTGCCCTGCCAGTGGAGAAGCGGGTGGCTATTGCAATCTGGAAGCTGGCAACTCCAGACAGCTACCGGTCGGTCGCAAACCAGTTTAGAGTGGGAAAGTTGACCGTTGGAATCATGTTGATGCAAGTTTGCAAGGCCATTAATCGCATCCTACTCAGAAGAACCGTGACTCGGGGTATCGTGCAGGAAATAATGGATGGCTTTGCACAAATGGGGTTCCCTATCTGTGGAGGGGCGATAGATGGGACGCACATTCCTATTCTGGCACCACCCCACCCAGGATCTGAGTACGTTAATCGGAAGGGGTATTTCTCTATGGTTCTCCAGGTGCTTGTGGATCACCGTGGGCGTTTCATTGACATTAACACAGGCTGGCCCGGAAAGGTGCATGAAGCACGCATCTTTCGGAACACTTGGCTGTTCAGGAAGATGCAGGCCGGGACTTTTTTCCTAGAGCGTAAGATCACGGTAGGGGAAGTTGAAATGCCCATTGTGATCCTTGGAGACCCTGCTTACCCGTTAATGCCATGGCTCCTGAAACCCTACATAGGGAGCCTTGACAGCAGCAAGGACCAGTTCAACTACAGGCTGAGCCGGTGCTGAATGACTGTGGAGTGTGCCTTCGACCGTTTAAAGGACCGCTGGCGATCTCTGTATGGGAAGCTGGACTTGACCGAAAACAGCATCCCCGCGGTTATATCCGCGTGCTGTGCCCTCCATAATATTTGTGAAGGGAAGGGTGAAAGCTTCACTCAGGCATGAACCTCCGAGGTTCAACACCTGGAGGCTGAATTTGCACAGCCAGAGAGCAGGGCTATTACAGGGGCCCAACGTAGGGCTGCAAGGATTAGGGATGCCTTGAGGGAGCAATTTGAGGCTGAAAACCAGCAGTGATATCTGGTGCCCTGCACGGGAGTGAAGTGCAGTAGTTCCAATCTTTAGGAATCAGTGTCTGCTTAGCAGACAAGCAGACTTGCAGTGTCTGTTTATTTCCTGGGCTAAGGAGTCTTTTACTTTATGCAATAATAAAGAATGTTTTCAAAGCCAAAGAATCCATTTATTGAAAAGAAAAAAAAAATTGTTGAAAAGAAACAAGGGGTGGAATGGGGGACGGTACAATCACAGATTCGCGTATGTCCTGTCTGGTGTGCTGTGCAGTGAGTGCTGCACTTCAGGACAGCTATACTGCATGGTGATGGGGGTTGAGTGCAGAGGGTAAGGGTAGTGGTTTTCAGGGCTGGGTGGTGAAGATACTGGTGTTGGAGGCAGCGGGTGCCGTGAAGAACACGGAAGTTGGGGAAAGTGGGTTGGAGGTGACAGTGGAGCACAACGGAAAGAGTTTTGGGACAAGGGCTGTGTGGGGGGGTGGTATTTGCGTTTGCGGTACTGCTCCTCTTTCTGCATGGCTACCAGCTCCTGGATAGTGTCTGCTTGGCGCTCCAGAATGCTTATGAGCCTATCAGTGCTTTGCTGCCAGTGCGCGGTGCTTTGCCGCCGGTGCGCTGCATTTTCCTGGCGGATCCTGCTTTCTCTCTCCCTCCAGTCCTGTGCTTTCTCATTCTCTTTAATAGATTGCCACATCGCTTCTTGCAGCACGTCTTCTTTGCTTTTTCGCGGTCTCTTCCTGAGTCTTTGCAGTCTCTGAGCAGGCGATAAGAGGGACGGCTGAAGTCTCAAGGTTGATGCATCTGTATAGGCAAAATGCAACATTTAACAGAGGCAGCATTGTTTATACCAGAGAGAGTAATGATTCCCCCCGCACTTAAGGAGTAGAAAACACACAGGGTCTACACAATAGCATAATTTTCCCGTCCAAAACAGAGCACACATATCCCACGGGAGCCTCAAAACGGTGAGTAAGGGGGACTGATTGTTTCAGGGCTGCACTGTCCTCTGGGTTTCTGTGCCTTGGGGAGAGCCAACAGCTTCAGGGGGCACCTACACTGAACACTGTCCCAACATTTTCCACAGGAGTTCGTCCTGGATGATATCTCGCTGCTGAGGGTGACCTGGGAAGCAAGGGAGGGTCTTCTACTGCAATGCGGCTTCTGCCTTGGCCCATATGCAGCTTGCCTGTGTGCAGCAATGGTCCCCCCGCCCCTTGCGGCACAGTGGCGCGGACACATTAGCCTGGCTGGGACAAGGACCACAGTGGCTCTCCTGATAAACCTGAGCAAGTGCATTGCACACATTCTGGATGAGACATTCGAGGAGATTACCGAGGCCAATTACCACGATGTGATAAACCACATCAATGCACTATTCCGCATATAGGCATGCATGCCTAACCCTCCTCTCCCAAAGAGCCCGCACCAAAAAAATTCCTTCCCGAAAAAAAAAAAAACGCTTACTGGGAACGCACTCTTCTGTTTGTTCTCCACCAAGTACCGGCTGCTGCGACTGGCTACCTTCCTCCTGGCTTGAGAAGAGCTCCTGGCTGCATGGCTCCAGGGATTCCGGGGTGTCTCCATCTGGCCCACCACCATCACTCCCATTTTCCTTCTCCTCCTCCCCCCCCCACCGGCTCTGAAGTGTCCATGGTGGTGCTCGGAGTGGAGGTGGGGTTAACCCCAAGTATCGCATTCAGCTCTTTGTAGAATGGGCAGGTCGCAGGGGGAGCACCCGAGCGTCCGTTTGCGTCACGGGCTTTGCGGTAGGCACTCCGCAGCTCCTTCACTTTAATCCTGAACTGCAGGGCATCCCGGTCATGACCCCTTTCCATCATGTTCTTTGATACCTTCCCGAAGGTATCGTAATTCCTACGGCTGGAGCACAGCTGGGACTGTACAGCTTCCTGCCCCCAAACACTGATGAGGTCCAGCAACTCGCCATTGCTCCATGCTGGGGCTCGCTTGGCGTGTGGAGGCATGGTCACCTGGAAAGATTCGCTGATAGCACTCCACACCACGCCGGGCTGAGCAAACAGGAAGGGGATTTTTAAAATTCCTGGGGAATGTAAAGGGTCGGTTACATGGTTGGTTACCTGAGGCCAGGGCAGTAGAGTTTGAACTGATGACCAGAGTGGCTAGAACAGGCATTATGGGATACTGCTGAATAATTCTGGAGGCCATTCACAGCACATTAGGCGGCCACACTGGCGCCGCAGCGGCAGCACAATACTCACTATTCCTCTCGGAGAGGTGAAGTACATGCAGCGCTGCAACCACGGAGATACAGCGCTGCAAATGCCTTACTAGTGTGGACGGGGAGTGAGTTACAGCACTAGGGGAGCCTTTACAGTGCTGTAACTCACAAGTGTAGCCAAGGCCTTAGAGACTAACAAATTTATTTGAGCATAAGCTTTCCTGGGCTACAGCCCACTTCATCGGATGCATAGACTGAAACATATAGTAAGGAGTATATATACACATACAGAGAACATGAAAAGGTGGGTGTTGCCCTACCAACTCTAAGAGGCTAATTAATTAAGATGAGCAATTATCAGCAGGAGAAAAAAAACTTCTATAGTGATAATCAAGATGGCCCATTTCAGACAGTTTGACAAGAAGATGTGAGGATACTTAACATGGGGAAATAGATTCGATGTGTGTAATGGCTCAGCCATTCCCAGTCTCTATTCAAGCCTAAATTGATGGTATCTAGTTTGCATATTAATTCAAGTTCAGCAATTTCTCATTGGAGTCTGTTTTGAAGCTTTTCTGTTGCAAAATTGCCACTTTTAAGTCTGTTACTGAGTGACCAGAGAGGTTGAAGCAGGGCCGGCTCTAGGTTTTTTGCCGCCCCAAGCAAAAAAAATTTTGGCTATCCCCCGTCCCAGCCCTGGGCTCCTCATCACACCCCCTTGCTGCCCCAGCCCTGGGCTCCCTCATTCCCCCCCACCATTGCCCCCCCCCCACACCTCCTGCTGCCCCAGCCCTGGGCTCTCTCCCCCCC